>NW_010233538.1:25852-26376 GCF_000690775.1 Eurypyga helias
GTCAGTTTGATTTTAGAGGCCTGAACTCATACAGTTTTTATTAACAGTGAACATAAGTGAAACTGGATTGCTTTTGTTTAGATCCCCACTTAAAATTAACAATTTAGGTTTGGAAATCTTCCTACAGAAATAAAGACAAAAAAAAATTTCTTATTCACACTTTATGCTGGCAGGTATTCCTCTGCCATGCTTGGCTTATCAAATGTTAGAGTCCTTAGAAAAGCCTTTATAATCAGCACTGCCTTAGTGTGTATATACATTCAAGCTCAAAGCTAAAAACAGAAAGTGACTTTTTAATTTAAAAAATAAAAAATTTTAATAAGTAGATTAGAATATATTTAGAGCTAATTCAGTGAAAGTTGCCTTTTATTTATAAATCCATCACTGTCGCCTCTCCCCCATGGTTTTTTTCTTTATATCCCTATTTCATTGTTTCTTCATCTCTGTTTTTTATTTTCGTACTTTAAAGTGCCTGGCCTTGAAGACAGCCAGGGATGGGGCATCCACAACTTCCCTGGGCAACC
>NW_010233538.1:26710-37435 GCF_000690775.1 Eurypyga helias
AGAGCAGAGCAGAGGGGGAGAATCCCCTCCCTCGACCTGCTGGTCACGCTGCTCTTGACACAGCCCAGGAAGTGCTGCGAGCTCATGTCCAGCTTTTTGTGCACCATCATGTCTTCTGGTCCCTTAACTAAAAAGTTGACCATTGTTATTCACCATTGACCTGAAGAGGAAGGGGAAGATTCATAGCAGCAGTAGCAAAACAAAGTTACAAAAAACACCAAAACAAACAAACCAAAACAAACCCAAATTATTATTCTAACCAAACCTAAACAAATGAATATTCTTTTGGAGTTGCAAAAAACACTCTGATTTTGCCTTCTTTGTGTGGTTTCTTCTCTACTCATTGATTGTTGCTGAGCTGAATAATGACAGTGAAGAGAGATGCGTTTAACAGGGCTTGATGAGTGGAACAGTGTTAATTTTTGAAGTAGCGGGATTTGCAAACCACCTATTGAAATAAAGGTTTTCAAATGGAAACCAGGATAAATCCCTATGGAGAGCCTGAATCAGGAATTGTTGTGATAGGTAATTTAGAATGAGAGGCAGGGAAGGGGAAAAAAACAGATGTCAGGTGTTTGCATTAAGTATTATTAACGACTACCCAATCAAATCACCTTCCCTAGAATTCTACCATTAAAAGCCAATGAACTAATATGGGTATTAATAATAATATTCTTTAAAAATGTACTTATCTAGCTATGACAGTAAATTAATGATTTAATAACTCTTCCTCTTGCCCAGTAGTATTTGGAAATTCAAATTATTATAAGGATTTCATGAAGAATTAATATAATTTTATTCTAGTTGAACAGCTATAAAAATCGGAACATTTACATCAATATTTATAATGGCTATGTTACCACAGTAAACTGTGCTGTGATCTCTATCAGACAGAAATGTTGTGTCTACGTGAGCTGATGGAGGAGAGGGCTGATGGAGGAAAAGGATAAGCAGAGGCTTCTGGCAGTAGTTTGGAAACAGAGAGCTGATTGCCCCGAGGCCTCTGTGACGTGCGCTCCAGCATGGCTGTGAGACGGACAATTCCTCAGGTCTAGGGCACATTTCTTAAAATTGTTACATGTCACATTTTTCACCTCTGTAGGCTGCAGGTAGTAGTTTCTTGTTTCATGCAATTAATGAGAGACTACTCCTATTAAAACTGCCTTGGACAGCATATAAAGAATATCAATACATGGGAACATGGGATAAGTAGGTTCTAACTTTATCAATTATCAAGGAACTATCCAACAGTAATTTTTCCTGAACATACCATCATATCTCTCCTGCTTTCATGAATAGTAGTAAGTAAATTAATTGAGGCAGAATAACATTTCTGCGGCTGACCACACTCTTTGTCTCTTTTCGAGCTGTTTTTGCAGTCTGAGGGTTTCAGTTGTTAAGTATTAACCTATGCAAAGCACACTGCCCACTTCTGTGAGGCTACCATAGCGTAGGAATTGCCAAATGGGTTTGGACCTAAAGTAGATCCATCTTTGCATCCAGCTTAAACTGTCAACTTCTTCATAGTCAGCATCTGTGGCAGAAATGTTAGAATATTTTCTTGGTGTGTCATTCCTGCCTTACCTATTTCTGAGACAGGCATTTGTAATGTCTTCACCAGACTTTTTACATCACTTCTGCCTTTTTTATTTTACGTGGGTTTAGGTCCTATTAGCACCCTATAAACTCCTCAGGTAAGGAACTATCAGCCAATTCCCCAATTGCTTCAGTCACTCAAAGGAAGAAGAGGTGTGGAGAATAAGCAAATCTTCCCACTGCTTCACTGGCACTTCAGCTCAGTGTCCCAGCCCTTCAGCATGCAGCCCACATCTCTACAGCCAGTTCTAGTTCTATTTTCTCTAGTGCTTAGCCATTCTCATAGCAAAAGTATTCACTTTGACCCCAGACTTTGATGGGCTGATCACAGAATCGACAAGCTACTTTACAAGAAGAGATGATGACGGTTCCCTTGCTTAATCTAGGAAAGCTAAGGCCGAGAAGTGAACATAACCATCACCTACAAAGGTATCAGACGTGCATGTGTCAGAGTAGAGAAGGCATCTACCTGGTGGTGTGACTGAATGATTAAGAAGACATGCAGATTAAACATGGTGTTTGTCTAATAGGACTGCTAAATAGAAAAAGTTCACAATTCATGAAGGGAATTTTTAAGAAACCTTTGGAATATATACAAGGTTTGTAGGAGGAAGTTTGATTTCGTTCTACAGTACTCATCATTCAAATCATGAGGAGTTCTCAAACTGATTTTAAAAACCTCTCCAGTGAATTCTCAGCAGTCTGGAAATCAAACTGCCATGTCACTTCATCAAGTAGCTCTTTTTCTGCTTTCCTCCACATGCAGTGGTTTGGACTGGAAAGTCCCTCCTTGTCTTGGTGACAGTCCCACTGCCATGCTCATGGCATGTGTAGCCAAGTGTTATTACACTGATAAAACACGCTTATGTATGTAGAAATTATTAAGTTTCTTATTCTAGAACTTGGCCTCAGTCAGTCACACAAACACCTCTCCATTCTTGAAGTTCAGAAAAGATTGAAATCCTAAATGGACCAAGAGAATTCCTCCCCCACAGAGTCACTCTGGCTGTGGTGATGAGTTGGAATGAAAATACGGATCACGCAGGTGTCTAAATGCCAATGGAAAGCTTTTGAGACAACACTGAGCAAACCCCATTGGAATCTTATTGCATACCCCAAGTTGTTGTCCAGCTTCTGAACAGACTTACACCCCACAAAACCATATTAAATCTGTGAAAATCTTGGCACCTTGTCAAAAAGGCTTTGCAGAAGGCAAGTATGGCAACCAAAACATTTTCTACCATATGGAATGATCTTGTCATAAAAATTCTTATTTTACCTGCTTTTTCTGATTTTATTTCTGGATAATCACTGATAATACAAATAGAATTTGAAGAACAGACAAAAAAAAAATTTAATCATGTATTAGTACTATGACTTGTTCATACTCTGCCTTCTCCCTGAAAGTGTAAAAGCTTCTAGAACAAAAACAGATTTTTACAAGTAGTACCGAAAGACATTTAATACTACCAAAATTCTGAAAAAGTTATGTTGCTCTACCGTACAATATGCATTTATAATACAGAACTCACTGAATGTCGTATCTAAAATCTAACTCTAATCCTAACTAAAATAAAGTTGTACACCTGTCAAGTTGGGGCAGAAAGCATTTTAAAGCTTACATTGGCCATTATGTCCCCTTCCACTGAGAAGGAATTAAAAGGATTCAGTCAGTGGAGGGTAATTGAGCCACAGTGCAAAGAAAAATTCTTCTTATACCTTTAAAACTCTGTCTCAGACTGAGTTTATAGTTCTGCAAACTGTCTATGTGAGAGAGAGAGAGAATTTCTTGTTATTTTGGTCTTGAAGTAATACAGATGCATGTCTAGGGAGTGTATACAATATATTCTAAAATACAAAAGAGTGGAGAAAGGGAGACTGGGTCAGGGAGAGAGAGAGTCTTTGAGAAAAGGTAGTTACAGTTTGTTCCTAATTAAGGACTTTTTTAATGGATTTACAGTTCTGATCAGTGACTGTATCCTATTCAAGGACATTTGAAATTTCATTACATGAATATTTTTTCAAGCCATAATTTACAGCTTGCTTTATTAGTTTTAATGTAGCACAGCTCGGATTCATCACTGATTTATTGATAGCAACTTTGACATGTTAAGACACAATCTGGAAAAGATCACATATGTAAACTTTTTATATATAACAAAGGACTTTCTAGTTCAACACAAGTAAATATAATGTTGCCAACATAATGGATAGTAAGCAATTATAACAGCTGTTATGGCTTTTTTAAATATGTGCCATTTAATAAAAAATACAAACAATCATTATCTTGCTTTTAAAAAATCTTCAACTGTGTGGACATATTTTTAATATCATAAGAGCATTATGGGCGTAGCTACTGTTTCTAGGAGACATACATCTTTTGTCACTAGAGCAGTAAAGTGGTTAACTGCATATATATTGTTCTTGATGTTAAACTCATTCTGGCAGAGCAACTTTGGCTTTGAGAGATATCTACTTTATCTTCAAAGCATCTTGCTTTGATTTTTTTTCTGCTAATGTATTTCTAATGCAGCAAATGAGTGGTTTAGAACCCTGCCAGAATAAAGATTTACCAAGAAGGATCCAAAAGCTGACATAACATTGTTTTACCACAAGTGCAGTAAACCTCTCTCTGTTTGTCTTCTATGTAAAGGAGGGGGAGGGGGAGGGGAGGGAAATCTCCGTAACAGGCTTCACAACAATTTTCCCCTTTCTTTTTTTTTTCTTTTTCCAAAAGTATAAATATGTCTTACCAGCTGACTAATGGCAGCACCATGTTTCTTTTCCACTATAAAGCTTTTTCTCCTTCAGTTCTGTTTTTGTTTTTATAGGAAATTGTTACCTAATGTGGGATTTACACTCTGGCAGTTACACAGATCCCCTCTCCTACTTGTTTTGTTCTGGAATTGAGCAATATATATCTCAACTTTCTTCAAATACCGTTATCTGAACTGAATCAGCATAATTAAAATGATAGGTTTCAGAATGCATAGCTACTAGAAAACGTTACTGGTTACCTTTGTAAATACTGCCACAATAGTGTGGAAAAAAAGGATTTTGTTTTGTCTAATGACTTTCTTGATTCCGCTCTTGGGAGAGTTAATTTTCTGAGTAACATGACAATAAAACCTTGTTTATTCTATGTACTTACTGATTTGACGAGGAGGACACAAAGCAATTCAGGAGAGCGAACCGTATATTTAAAATTATAATAGAAAATACACGTACCTCTTATTTTTCCATCAAACTTTTCTTAATTTTTAAATATGCTGGTTAGCCAACACAGAAGCAAAACTGTTGCATTGATATTCCACAGTGCAGAAAAAGAAAACCCCTCATAATTCCTCATTTAATAAACATTTATGATAATGAAGAAATTTTACCCATCATGCCATCAAACTAATTCTATATTCTGACATTAGTTCTGATATTACTGCTTTGTAAATTGGCTTGGAGCATGATTTGCTGTGGGGATAAAGGGATGGATAGTCACCATGTGGTCAATAATGCAACTCCACCTGAAGTAACCCATATCTTAGTAATATCTTCTGAGTATTCACTACATAACCCAGGAACTATTATTGACAAAATCACTTTATGTTTTGCGACTTAATTGACCTAGGTTCTTGATGGGAAGGGAGGTTTTCAGCAGATTTTTTTTAGAATTGCCTCTGCTTACTCAGCAAATGCAGGTTATGCACAGATAACCTGCATTACAGATAACCCATTACCCTCAATTTTTAAGTGTTTTAGGATATCACCACCTTTCTTCCTTGTTTTGCTTCTGTTTCTCTCTCAAATAAAAACGGTTACTTCTTGTCTCAGCACTCAATTTGTGCTTCTTGTATACTTTTTTCAGTTCACATACCAATTGATTGAATGAGAATTGAAAGAGCTCTCTCATTAGGCCTTCGGAAGATACATTGTTTCAGAAGTTCTGCTCATTCTGAGATCCAAACTGGCTTGTGACATTTTCTGATAACTCAGTAGGCACACAGTATGGCGGTTTTTATAACTGTCTGTGCATGTTATTTTGCTCATGACTTCTAAATCTTGGTTCCAAAACTTATTAAAGGTGCAAAGATCTCCTGAACTGTTCCCTGTGGCTCCAGTTACATTTCTAGAGTTATAAAGCTCTAGTTAATGCATTTTTAATTTCTAAACAATCCTTGAAATTTTATTAAAATAGTGCAAATCCTTTTACCCCTCTTTAAAGATACTACTTCATTATTTCCTGTGTTTATTTCTTCTAGATATAGAGGTTAGTTAAAAATGGAAATGTGAGTTGGAAAGATAATTTAGTTTTTATTTATAAAGCCTAGCAGCTTTATATTACTATATTCTTGCATAGCAGCATTTTTAAAGCAGAGGAAAAGAAACCATAGTATGCTTGTAGCACTGATGTTGAAAATATTTTAGTAAAAGAAGGAGGGGGAAAGGAGAAAGGGAGGGAAAGCGGACTTTAGACCAGGTGTTTTACTTGAGACTGACAACTGTTTTTAAAACACTGCTGACCCTTTAAGCCCGTATCCTAGCATAATATATGTTTATGTGATACACTGCAAATAGAAAAAGAGAAGACTCTCTAAATATTAGACTAAAATGGGAACTTACTTAGACAGAAATATTATAGCAAGATTTACCAAACAATGTCTGAAAAAAGTATGGTGACTACTACAATGTCATGACAGAAGTGGAATAGTTTTATTTAGAGGGGCATATTTTCCATATGGTCTTGAACTTAAGCTTACTGAAGTCAATGGAAAGACTCACTTGAATTTTAAATATGAGTCTGCATGAGGGGCTTTTAACAGCTTAAACTGTTTTAGATTAAATATCTTGGTTTCTTGATTTTTTCTGTGATCCACCACTTGTCTTAACTTTCTGTATTTGCGAATTGTCTAATTACCAAAGTAGAGTGAAATGTGGGAGTTTGAGATATTTTTAGGTGTTATTTCTATGCACAAAGAGGCAAATTGCATCTAATTTCTTAGAACTTTAAAAACCAATTTTGATTAAGAATAAAATGTCTGTAGAGTGAAAATAATGGTCCTTATTCCGCATGAAACAGATTAACAAATTCTATTAAATCAATGTACAAAAACAATCTAAGAGTTAATTCTGACTTCTATGAACATAAATTTCCCTGAAGTTGTAATGAGGATGACCATTATTCAAAAAGTGGCATTTACATGAAAGTCTACTTAGGTATGGCAATTCTGTGCCTTGGAAATGGCTTCACCCACCCAGTGACAAAGAGGACTGTTAATAGACACAAACCTAAGGAAGGAACTATCCATTGCAAAAACCCTGTTAATGCAACTTAATGAAAACATAATAAGAAATTGTTATGATTTTTTTCCTCCAAAACAGTATGTCACATATTCAGCCAGTAAAAATGCTACAATACTCAGCAAAATTTCTTTTGTGAGCTTTTAGTGACTCCAGTGGTTTTGCTCCAGAACTTTGCTCCTAGAATATGCCATAAACATGTTGCGTTTCTGCTGAGGAAAAAAAAAAAAATCCAAGCACATGACAAATGTGTTTTGGAGCCATGAAATAGTGTCAGCAAGTGAGATGGAATGAACAAAGAAATGCTGGATTGTGTTTGCAGCATGTTCCATGGAAGAAGGGTTTGCCTACTATACTGTGGGCAACCAACTGATGAAATTACTGACAACTAATAATAATTAGTGTTTTAGATAGTCGTTACACAGAAAACAAAGGAAAAATTCTATACATTTTCACACATGTAACTGGGTGCGCAATTTTAAATACACCACTTATGCTTTCTTTTAGGGCAAGAAAGGGTTATTCACTGTACATACATGCACAAATAGAAAAGCCAGCATGATTCTTGCAGCCAAATTTATACTGCTGTTGAAATTTCACCTTCTATAATCCTCAATTTTTGAGATTTTCAGATTGGTAAGTTTGATGGTGGGTAAACACATTTTTGTATTAGTTTTCCTATGTTTATTTTTGAGGTCTGAGAATTAAAAGAGGGTCAAGACAGGGGTCGATATGTTACACCATTTCACTGATAGTCAGTACAGCTTATGTAGAGGGTCCAAAGGATGAAATACTATAGTCATTCTGAGTTGGTATATCAGGCTAGCATGCATCTCATATGTCAGATTTTGTCATCAGCAGTACACAAGAGAGTGACCTGACTAGTGTTTATATCCCAAACCCTGGAAAAACATATGAACATTTGCATATGGATCAACAGGTGGTACCTTTAGGAAAAGTCCCATAAAGGTTCAGATGCAGCAAGGTGCTTTACACATAGAAAGCCAAAGTCAAATGAAAATGTTCGGTTGCATATGGCATAGGCTAAAATGGATTTTTGAACAATATATATGCATGAACACATTCCAGATGCTAGTCCCTGGGATAAGAGAATCGCTTGCTTCAATACCTTCAGGAGTACCCTCACACTTGTTAAATACACCTCACTTTGTCTCTGCAATATAGTCCCTTAAATGCAAAACCAACATGCTGAAGTAAGTTTGCCTTGCAAGACAAACTGAGAGAGAAAGGAAACAGATGGTCTGTAACACGCACCATCTTATGTAGGCACTACGATCAACACAGTATCTTCAAATCATGTAACAGAAAACTTCCAGAGGCACAATCCAGATGGACAGATCCACTGAATGGGTTGTGGGTAGGAGGAAATCTATTTGCCTGAAACACAGAGACAGGTTCAGAACGACTGTGTTGAAATTCATGATAAAATAGTCCTCAGTGAGTAAGAAAAAGATGGAAAGATTTGGTTTTACTCAAGTCAGCATTAAATCAAGGGAAATCAGTGAATAAAAGATGCTTCCCAGAAATAAAGCAAGTGTCAAAATGAAAAATAGTTGCACGCAAAAAAATCTCGGGCTTTATAACTGGCTTTCTCCTTGATTTCTCATACCATTCAGTAGTAATTTTGGTGATGGTTTTGGGCTTTCATTCAACATATTCCAGATTTTATTTGCTCTGATGAATGACTACACATTTCCTAAGGTGCATTATGTCTTTTATTGAAGAGATAAATAAAAATAAATATATAACTGGTAGTCAACCTGAAACCTCCGAGGTGAATTTCACCTCTGAGTAGGAGTGCTTGCTCGGGGTGAAACACCATGTGGAAGCTTCATATCATGACCATGGGATCATGTCTGTGAGAATGCTCTTCATTTTATAGCAGTGGGTCCACACGCTCCCCCAAAGAGTTGAAGGATATATTTTATATAGATTCAGGGCATAAGTGAAGCAGAGAAGGGGTGAATATTTCTCCCACTGGCTTGTTCAATAGTGGGAAAATGGTGGGGGAAAAAAAGACATTCTTTTTTCCCCTGTGGAACTCATTTGTCTCACTGCTTTATTCATATAAATTACTCAAGGTTTATTTAGGAGAACTGGATTTACCTGTAGCTCATCGACAGTCTCCTGAGGTACCTGACAGCAAAAGATATCTTAAGATAACTCTACAGGTTATGTGCCTGGATAATTATGGATTTCAAAGTTATGATTTGAGAGGGAAGGAAGCTGTGGAAACTTTTAAATGGTCTAAATATTTTGCATCTCAGGAGTTGAAGTGAAAAAGTTACAAACATATTTGTAAAACTGATTTTTTCCAGTGGAAGTACCAATGGGACTTAACTAGTCTGTGAATTTTGGGGTGAAATCCAACAATAAAAATGCAATTTTCCCCTCTTCACACAATAATACCCCACCATTATTTATACTCAGGATCTAACTGGAAGGTCTTTACTTTTTCCTAAATGACTTCAGCACAGCTCTTCAATGAATTTTTTGGTTTTTAAATAATTTGCTAATTCCATAATTGTATATTGCATACAACTATTGTTCAGATGTGCGCAAGTAAAATATACAATGTTCAATTTTGTTTACAAAAATCTTTGCAAAATTTTCAGATGCACTTTTCTGGGTCACTTCAAATTTACTAGAAACTCTCATTTCTGTCGTGTTTTGTCAAAACCAGGAGTATTTCATTTCCATATCTTATCAGACATGTTCACTTGCAAATTTTCATTACACTTTCTTACCCTAATATGAAAGCATGCTTTTTCCCTTTCCTCTCCTAACTATCTAGTTACCACACCTCTTATCATCATCATGGAGACCTTAAGAAAGATTACTTAGAGAAACTTAGTAGAATTTTCCTCCTTGCGAAGTCATGCTTCCATTTGTATAAGCAGCTGTGACACTTTGTCAGACACACAGACCAATTGTAATAGCCACTGACAGCTCAAGATGCTCCCTTTTACCACCACATTTTGACAAGTTAAAAACAGAGTTAAGTTTTGAGAAAAAAGTTTATCCCACCTGATAAGTCACTAGGAGTCCCTGTTAGTGTTTTGGGGATGAACACTCTGGACAATATTAAAAAATAATTCTATTCTTCTGCAGATCATCTGACCCATTACATTATAGTTATAATTTTGGTTGTTTGGAATTTTAATTTAGAAAATAGTGATTCCATAAGATTAGAAACTGATTCCATGGAATATGGTGCTGTTTCTGCTCTCTAGTGAAAGTCTGAATTCAATTGTACTGTAAAATTTTCTCACAAGCCTCTGTGTTTGGTATTCAAGTATTCCTGCTTCTCTACAGCATATTCTGGAATGGACTTTAAGAATAGACTCTTATGTTAGCTATGCTGATGATGGAAGCAGTGTGCATAAGTTACACAAGTACTTTTAGTTCTGCAGCAAAGACTTTTATCAATGAAGAAATGCTATCTTGCTTACAGGGAATTGGAAAGTTGCCACTGAATTTAGTGGAGAAAGTATTTTAATCTTGATACATTTTATGGGAACTGCAAGGTACTGAAATCCATTTTCTCAAAGAAGCTGAAGAGAACTGAGAGAACATAATACCTTAAAGGATCAGAATTGGACGGCAAATGCAATATGTTTGCAAAAGAGAAACTGTAGTGGTATAAGGATTCAGTCCTTACAATCTTGTCTACATCATTCTTACAGTTCATTTAGTACTATTCATGGTATACACTCAGAAATAAGTGTTACATGTATTAGGGAACAAAACACCCTTATATTGTTCATTTATTCCTGTAAAAATTAATTTTAAAATCTTTTAATAAACATTGGATAA
>NW_010233538.1:37472-42219 GCF_000690775.1 Eurypyga helias
TCTCACTGCTAGATGCTTTGTAAGGCTTTCTTACTGGTACTGTGTACAACACCTTCTTTGTTTTTTGGGGCCATGTACGCTGAAAACTGAAAGGGAATGGAAGCAAACATGTTTTATATTACTTTCAAAATCTAACATGTAGTAATTTTTACAGGACCCACACTAACTTCTACTAACAAGCAAACCCTAACCAGCCTCTCTGTCCTTCTAGATTTTACAATAATGGGCAAAGTAGTAAGCATTAGGCATATCTTGCCCAAATAATCAATAATCTACTGCGTACATATAGACTAAGGAAAAGAAGTACATGGAAGCATCATACATAAAATATGATACTGGGGATAGAAAAAAATCCCCTTCTGTTTTAGCAATACTGAAACAAAACACACTTTTAAAATACCCATTTGTCTTCTATTTCTTATTAATGCACTGTTTACTTCAGTGCTACTTTCTTCTTGATTGTATGAATTATATGGAAGGCTGGTATTTTATAGTAGATTTCCACTGTGGCTGTCCTTGTAGATATTCAAGCCTGAGTTGCTACTGGAGTTAAAAAGAAAAGAGCTTGTTTAGGATGACACGGATACAGAAAATAAATCCAAGAAAGCAACAGATTTGAAATAAAAATGTAACACCTGCCAGGCAGTTTATACACAGTATAAATAAGGATTAACACCAGCAGTGGTGCAGCAAATACTGTTCTTAGCACACATATGTTTAAGTATCACAACGTGGATACAAGAAAAATTACTTCACACACTAGGTGTTTTTAATTGCTTTTGGATTCAATAGCTACTCCTAGAACAATAACCGTGACACAGGGGCAGTGAACAGATTCAGTCCAGAAAGCAAATAAGCTAGAAAAGGAGTTTTCCTAACTTCTCCTTGGTTTTAGCATAGAATATAGTACTAGACAAGGAGAAATATGGGACTACTATAACCTAAGCATCTATTGACAATAATCTGTTTAAATATTTGCCTCTAAGCAAGTGGGTTTCACAGATTTTCCTGAAGAAATTACTATCTTTCTCAAGGGGATTTATTCTTCCCTAGAATGACCAGGATACAAATAAACATTTTAAAAATCAGCTCCCTATCCATTTTAAAATCAGCTGATGCTCAGTAACTTGTAATCAAGGATCAGATATGACTTGAGGAGTGGATGGTCTCATTGCTGATTTCAAGCCAGGCTGCAGGCATATGGCAACAGATGATCACCATTAGGGGCATTAATACAAGGTTAATTGCCTGGGACAGGACGCTGCTGGCTACGTACAGCTGTGTATACTATCATCAGCTGAACAGGAGCCGACTGAAACAATCTGTATTCTCTGCTCTGACTACCTGTCCTCCCTAGCACAGAAGGAAAACAAACCGATGAATGATTACTGAATTTGAAAGCACTAGAGCAAAAACCTTTTGGTATTTATATCCTCAACAGGCAAGTCAAAGAGACATTTTTTCTGCCTTTTGACAACCTAGATTTTAACCCATGATAAGGGATTTTAAGGCATCATTCCCATAACTTCTGTCTCTTTCTGTGCTGAGAGCAATAAATACTACCCTTAGGGTTATCTTTTCCCTCTTCTCCCACTGGTGAGCAAGCAGGATGGAAAAGCATCTTCTGAACAGATGGATCTGCTGGTGACCAAATGATGTCTTTGTCCTGATGAGTGATGATAAAGCTTTAACTCTCCCTTACGCAGAGAAAACTGGCAATGGAAGTGGATTTAAGAGGCAGTATTCAAGTACTATGTGAAGGAATGGAACAGAATTCAGGTACTTCTGTTGTCTAACCTGTTTAGCCCTATTAAAGGTCACAGAGATAAAGGCAATCGTTCACCTGATGGCAATATTTAAGGAGAGAGCCCAAATTCATGCCAGTCACATTATTATCCACAGCTTTCAGGTATGTTGATAGAGTTACTGGCATTCACTTGCTTTTCTTCCCTTATTTCTGCAACACTCTTGTGAGGGCATAATAGACCAAAGGAGCAGAATAACCACCTTAAATATTACTCCAGATTTCCAGGATGACAGCTCCAAAAAGGTCTCAATCCGAATGTGGTTTTCTGAAAGGAAACACGGAGACAGAACTACTGGAGAAGATTGGTTTGAGATCATTGGTGAATGCAAGGAAGAGAAGATATAACCACAGAAATTACAGTAATGTTTTCAAAAATGGTAGAAAATCAGAAATGTCCTTTGCTACATAGGTGAAATATATTCAGTCCTAAGACTGAGTATTTTACTCCAGCTGAGTGAGGATGCAAGTCAGCAGGTTGTTATGTAAGAAAAAGAGAAAGTAAACAATGCTAATAATTAACAATACTTCCTTTTTCTGAAAAAAAAAAATCTTGGAGATAAATTAATTTTCATTTTAACTTATCAAAGTCACTGAAGTCTTATCAAAATGTATTCTGGTTTGTTAGAACCATGTAGGCAGAGTGAATCCTACCCTCCTGTCAAGAATAAGGATGTCTTGAAGGCTATTCACGTAGCTTCTGCTTTCAAAGTTTATCTTTTTAACACCCTCTGGGTTCTTTGGTGGGGGACAGGTTATATGTTATTTTTTTAATCTTTCATAATTTTAGTTAGATAGAATTATATTTATTTACTCAGTATGGTATGGTCTCAGCTACACTTCAGTTGTAACATGAATTTTATGTATATCTAGTTAGTCCATTCCAGCAAAGAGATTAAGTTTAAGGGGAAAATAACTGTGACACTTTATTTTTCTTGTCTTTATTTCCAAATATTTTTGACCCAAACATTAGCCTCTTTATGTTTGGCTCTTTATAAATCTTTGATCTCTCCATGGTGTAGACGGAGTATTGACTTTTTTGCTCCATGCAAACCTGAGTAGTGTTGCTAAACATTTTAGTCATGCTTACATAAAATCTCCCAGAAAGCCTAACCTGAGCCCCTTGAGCTCAGGTGATGACTCTTCTCCCTGACCTCTTCTGCCAAACAAAGGAGAAGGGGGAGGGATCCCTTAAAGGAGTAATAACCTCTTTCTCTGAGCCTAACAGGAAAACGTACCTGGTGTTTTAGGCTGTGAAATATGCACTGGCAACTCTAAAGAATAAAATGTGGGGGGAAATTTTGTAAAAGGATCCTGCATGGGCACATATTGCCTGCAATAATGGCATTTCAACATCATTCAGTGAGGACGCATTTGTTAGAATCTGGATGTAAACTAAACACACTAATGGGAATAAAACAAACCAGGAAAGAAGGAGTGAAGATTGGTAACAGCAACATGAATGTCTGATTTCACATCTCAGGCAATAACTCTGTTGTTGTTAGGTAAAAGCTACAAGTGAAATCCTTTCAGAAATCCTTTGAGGGCACCATTATCAACTGACAATTTGCTACAGGTACCCCAGTAGTCCAAAGAGTTAAACAGCTCAAAAACTAACAAAATCAGTCAAATTCCCCCAAGGAACATAATATTGGTCTTCTGTGTAAACAGTCCTCTTATTCCTTAGGTTATGAGCTGGGTGACTTTCATTAAGTCAATCATCATCTACTGGGCTTGACCAGCAAGGAGAAAGAGAAGGCAATCTACCATTATGTAGGCATTGAGTCTAGACTGAACTATTATCTTCAACACCCAGTAGCTCAAAACATAACTACTTAGATTGCTCAGATAATAACTGTGGCCAGACAGCCATTTGCAGTGGCTATAGCTGCTGGCTTCAGAAGGCACGTAAATATATTATATCTCTCATAAAGTGCATACAGCTGCAATACCCTGTCTTTTCTTTTTACACCTCTAAAGAGATATGAATGCCAGCCTGTGCTGTGACATGAATGGTATTGTTGTTTCATTTTTTGTGTTTGGACTGCCACGGTATGTAATTTGTATCAGATACTGAAAAAAAAGAACAATACAAATAAAGATAATCAGTACATTCATAAGAATCATACTGCTTGTAGAACTGCTGTTGAGGATAAGTGTATGCTTTTCTTGCTCCTTAACACCCTGGCATGTTTACTACTACATCCCCTGCAGGGTGACCCTGCTTTATTTAGTAGAATAATTTCAACCAGATAAAGGCAAAAGGCACCTATGGATGGAACCTATGACAGTTACATCTGAAGTGCATCAGGGTAGATTTATCTTAGGTTATGAGAAGTGGATCTGTATTGCTTATCCAAGTGACTACGAAAGAGTTAATAACTGCTTTTTTCTAAGGCAAACTGTTTTTGTTTAAGCAAGCAGAAGTGAACAGCTATTTTGCATAAAATTGCAGAGATTTATACTTTCAAAAATCAGTTTTGTTTTTTGATACTAGTGCACAGAAAACCTCCCCGACATCTTCTTTGTTCACTCACATATTTTTTGTTAAATAAAATACATATATAATCTCATCTAATCCACCAAGCCCCAAGTTTAGATCAGAATATTTATTTGGCTTCACTCTCATGAAGACAACTCTTTCAAATTGAAAGTTGTATTTGAAAACATCATTCACACAGAATTTCCTCTTGCTGGAGGAAACACTTCCACTGCAAAATGTGGCATGAGCTGCTTTTCTTCATGACGTGTTTTTTTGTATGATTGTTGATCTTCCACAAGGAAATTATATAAATGTGTAGATTGTTTTTTGTAAATTCTGTCCCATCTGAGAGGAGCTAATAGGAAAGATGAAACAGCAAAATCACAATCCATTCTGTTTGAAGAAATTATTTTCATGTAGTAAAATCACAGAATCACCAGACCTCTGGAGATCATCTAGTC
>NW_010233539.1:0-10361 GCF_000690775.1 Eurypyga helias
AAGACTCTCAAGTTGGACCTGGCTGTATTCTTGGCAGTGTGGTGGCTCCTCCCGGCATTCGCTCCTTGCGGTGGGATGCTGCACCCTCAGTGGTGCTAGTAGCAGAGCTGAATGTGTGCCCCAGCTGTCACAGCTCACAGCCTGACACCTTGGTGTGAACAGGGCAGTGAGTCCCATGCTGAGAGGACAGCGAGAAGTGAATGTCCCTGCCAGGAGGACAGTAGTCTCCAGATTTAGGGCAGGGGGGCACAGTGTTGTCGTTTTAGACTGCCACGCAATCTGCCAGGGCTGCCTGTCAGAGCCCCAGATCACACCTCCCAGGCAGGCTGAGCAGCCCCTGCCTTGGACCGGTCACACAGAGCCTTTCTTCAAGAAGAAGTGTCTATGAAGTGACACTGTGCCCGGGGAAACGTTTGTCGCTTCAGCAGCAGATCAGAAAAGCCAATTAATTTTACAGTTGCTGGGGATGGCTCCCATAATAAAATCAAAGTGCTTTGGAGCTGCAGGATGAGGGCTAGCTGGTGGGTAAGGGACCATGACATATGCAGGAATTCACATTGAAAAAGGTTTTTCTTTGCTTTTTTAGCCCTCCCATCTCAGTACGTTGCTTCCATATCTGACTCAGGCTGACAATAGGACTGGTGACCTGCGCACTCCCCCAAAGGTATGATCATTACTCTTTCTTCAATAAAGTCTAGAAAACCCCCCAAAATTAGGAACTTGTGTCCCATTTTTTAAATACTACACAGTCACTTAGAGATTTAACCTTGATACGCATTCATTAGTTGGGTGAGGGAAAGGTATATTAGGTGTTCTGTGTCCAGGATTTTAGACAGTAGCGATTTCCCAAAATCATCAGCGTTGTTGCCATGTCATTCAATGCCTTAAATCACATCCAAAGCTCTGACATTTCCCTTGTGACTACTTAACTGGACCCGAGATATGAAACAGCTGGGGCCATGGGAGTTTGATGGGAATGTACCATGCAGTTTGGTGGTTACAGTCTCCCTGGAGGAATGGGAAAACTTTTCAACTCCATCTTCCCATGTAAACCAGAGCAGGGCCTTGAAACTATCATCTGAGAAGCGCCCACTTGTGGTTGCTGGGGGTGAGAAAATCTTGATTCTTGTTCTACTTAGGTCAAATTTTATTCAAATATTTGCTGATAGAGGAACTTGAATCTGATTTCCATGCCTCCCGGTACACTGCTCAAGTCCTGCAAATTTCAGAATCTGGCCCCTTACCCTCTCTCTGTCAGTGACTGCTTAATAACATGTTTGCTTCAGAGCAGATTCCATGGGACACGCTTGCTCTGAATGGTCCTGCAACCCATTATCAAGAACAGGGTTTCTCCAGAGCACAACTCCAGACCAGGTCCGAGATGGCAAGTCTGTTGTGCAGGCTAGCCTAGTGCAGCACCTGGGATGTGTGGAGGGACCGCTTCTGAGAGTTAAGTCTCTGGCTCCAGTAGAAGGTTTAGAAAGTTAAATGGAGTTAGGAGTCCCTCTCTGAGTCTCAGTAGCAGAACCTAAGCATCATCTATCTCCTTGCCCAGCTGAGGTGGCCTCTGTCCCTGCCCTGTGGTTTCTGTGGATCCCATTCTTTGCTTTAGGAAGAGCAAAAAAGCTAATTCAGAGCTGTGAATGCCACTGGGCTAAAGTGTAGCTGAAAATTAAGCACTGAAATGGCTGGGCTGTTTTGAGGATGTAACCCTAAGTCCACATTTAGGCAGCTGAATAAATTTCTGGGTTTTCAGAAAATCAGGTACCTGCCGGCATCCTTTCTTATATTGAAGGGATGTGGAAAAAGAACATTCCTCATAGCTGAAATATGCATATGTAACAGCTTAATTTTACAGCATGAAATGTTGCTGTGAAGTCCTTTCTGTAGTCCTGGACAGTTTGCTCTCTTTTAAGCATTCATTATACATTCTTAAACTTTAAAAAAACATACAGCTCCCTCAGAAGTAACAGTCTATCTTTTGCAGTTTTCTACAGGAGGGAAGACATTTTTGTTATATGGTTATCACTTGACTGGTGTTATATTCTGATTGAAGCACTTATTGACCCAAGGGGCTTTTAACTAAACAATACTTCTGGGTCTCATGAACATCATGATCCCAATGTCTCTAATGTCAATGGAACAATGGAAGCAGTTCTGTCTGCTCAGGCTGCCTGTTCCTTCCGGGAGACTCTCTTGGCTTAGCTATAAGCTGCACTTACTGCAATGAAGCTCTGCCTTCAATTCAAGGCTCTCGCACAACACAGATGTTAAAATATAATGATTGCTTTTCATAAAGAATGTAAATGCATAAGTTGGAGATCAGCAGAATACATTTATGAATGGTTTAATTAGCACACGGAGTGAGCATGGTACCTCTAGATAAACTGATGGCTATATATAGACAGGACTGTAGTTCATAGCAGAGGACACAATGTGTAGTTTGCACTATACTATATATAGAAATATATATGTATAGCACCTACTATAATATGTATAGTATATTCTCTCAATATACATAAACACATAGATGTTATATTTGTGCTACACACAGAAGGGATAAAATACAATACCTCCTACACAAAAACTGTCATGCCAGCGTACAACAGCCTTATGGAAAGTCTCATATACTTACTAAGCGACATTTATTTCTTCTATTGTTTTTTTCCCCCATCTGTGGTTTTTTTTTTTTTTTTTTAAATTGCTGAGCAACTTTCCATCTCATTCATGCCCATAGACAGAGGATTCAGAGGTGCAGAAGCATCTAAATGACTTAGGAACTTATTTTTCATGGTAGTTTAGGTACTGATAGTCATGTCTTCAAAAATACTTGGAAACTTAGAAGCAGTTTGCAGTATGTTCAGAAGTACTTTGGTAACCTACCTGGCAGGGAAAGCAATGGAAGTTATGTGCTGGGACATTCTGGAATGTCATGAGATACTTCTCTGCTTCCTTTCATGTTAAATGTCTTCAGCAGTCTGTCTATGAGTGAGGTTTTAAGGCCCATGGTGCTTGAATAACACAGATGAAACATCTTTTCATGCTTTCTTTCAAAACAAGTTGCGTGCCGTTTGTTATAGCTGTGGTAAAGAGGTTGCCAGAAGTGTGAACTGGGACTATTCCTCCTCTTTGCTGTTCTCTTCTCGAGCTCACAGCTCAAGACAGCTTTGCTGCTGGCCATCACGGCATGTTCTGGGCTGGCTCGGCGCTGAGGAAGTTAGTCAAAATCACTGTGCAAAAGTGAGGGAAGGAGTGCTGAAATGTCAGCTTTCCATAGACAGTTTTTTTGTTTGCTTGTTTATTTTTAAGAGGGGGAGAAAAAGAGAAAACACATGAATAACTGGGATTTCTGCAAGGCAGGAGGAGAGATTATAGAAAGAAGTGTATTTGAAGAGCAAGCCTGTAGTTCTAAAATATGCAGCCGCATTGAAGTGTGTGCCAGAATATTTTAAAGTAACATCAAATATCTTTATTAATAAATTCGTGATAGGTTTATGAACTGGGAAATGCTTTGTGTACAAACAAAACAGAACTGCTTCAAACCCACTCAGTATTCAGCCCAGTGTTTATAGGAAATGATGTGCTTTGGCTGTAAATTATGGCAAGGTCGTGAATTGACAGCCCTGGCCTTTCCATAACCGTACACGTTGCTCCAATGGGGATGCTTTGAACATGCAGATGGCCAGGACAAGGCAATTCATGCTAATGGCATGGGCAATAGCTTCACAAACTATCCACAATTCGGGATAAGCGGGCTGTGATGTATGGGGTGTTACACGCAATATTGTGTAGCAAAATAAGTATCTCTACCTTAGGCTGAGACTACATACGTAATTCACCACCTTTCAGTTGTGTATAATTAAATGTGTATGTCTGTTTGCTGGGGCTGGCTGAGAAACTTCAAATGAAGGGTTTTTCTTCTCAAAAATTTCCCTGTCACGAAGTTCTATCTCAGTGCTTTCATGTCTATGAATGGAAACAACTACATGATCCGATCAATTCAATTCAGTTTAACAGAATGGTAACTGTAAGACCTAACTTAGTGAGTTATTATTTTCCTGCTGTCGTGTGCTTTTCCATCTGCTGAAAAAGTTATTTAACTATCTTAGGAACATTGTCCACAAGATTGGGCAAGGAAGAACTATTATATGCCATTTTTTCACTGGTAAAATCTTTACAGCAATATTTAGCTATTTTCAGCAAGATTTCTAAGGCTGAGTCATAAATATTGCTAGATATTTTGAGTTCCTTGGAAGAAAAAAGGGAAAGATATTTAGTAATGAAGTTGCGAATCTCATGATTGCCACAGCTCATATTATTGTCAGGCATTAGCTACTGATTCCAGAGAAGAATATTAACACTTTTTTCCCTAACGATTTGTTATTGCAGCTCTTTGCCAACGTGATGGGCTCTGTGGATGATGAGGGAACTTGTCAGTGCTCTGTGTACTTGCCAGATACCACCTTTCCAGTGCAGAAGGCCGAGCAATTGGAAATTATAGCTGCAACGCTCACGGAGAAATTTGAGATAGAGCTTTCTCAAGTAAGCTGTTCTTTTCTCATAACTCTAACAATTGTATCTTTGCTGAAAAATGGTTGCCTGTGGAAAAAGTACATCAGTCAGCAGTTTTCTGTGACCTGTCTTTCAAGCAGCGGGAAGGAGAGCTCTGTAAGAACAAGGAGAAGGGTGATTAAATCTCAAATCATTGACATTGTAGCATGTCATACATTTGAATATCCTTAGGTCTCTTTTCTAGGCCTTTGCAGCTAGAGGCATATGGTATTTTTGGAAGAATAGTTATGTTTTTCCTCTCGGCTCAATTTTATTGGTTTGTGATTGCTGCACAGAGCTATAGGAAGCCAAGCCTCCTGCTCTTTCATGTGTTATTATTTGTATCAAGCCGGCCAGATTTTAAGAGGGAAATGAAGGGAGAGAGGAGAAATGTCACCCTGGCCCAGAGTGAAGAAGTAGGTGAATATTTTTCCCTTCACTTCTGCTCTCACAGATCTGAAAAAAAAAAAAGAACCAAAAAACTCAAAACCCCCAAATATTTTCCTTGTCAACATCCAAAGCTGTGGCAGTGTGACTGTTGAATTATGCATCACTGCTGAAGACAAACACACCTTACACTACTCTGGCTGCTTGTTCCATGAATACACATCCATTTTTTGAGGAATTCGGGCAGATGTACACATGCTTCGGTGCACTGGTTGATGCTGCCTGTGAAGACAGAAATCTGTCTTTGACTTTTGATGGTGGATAAATATTCAGGATTCAGATTAGGTGTCCAGCAGAAAGTGTTTTCTTCAGGAACCAAGCATCTTAAGAAATGAAGTGTCCTTGAATTAATCAGCAGAAAAGGCACAGCATTAAATTATAAATTCTAACCATAAATATTCATAACCCTCCTCTGGTATAATCAAGAACAGATAAGAAGTTGTGCATAAAAACCACAACAACAGGTGGTGGGTCCTGTGGTACAATCTTTCTGTTCAAATCGTTTGTTTTGAGAGAACTGGAGCTAACAATGGAACACGTTCAACTGTCAGCAGAGATATGAAGGGCAAGCTGACAGAAGTTCCACTGCCTCCAAGCAAAGGAGTTACCTGATCCCTTGCAGCATGGAGGAGTAGCTCAGAATTAATGTTCCATGAAAATCACGGAGTTTTCAGGTCCCCATATTGTTCCCACCGTGGTTAGTGCCAGCATTTAAAGCTAATTGCACTGGGACAGGATCAGGGAGATGATTCTCAGCCAGAAAGTTGGCGTGATTCTTCAAGGTGTTTGTGTACCACCTTTCCCAGTCAGTTGTTGTGGTGTAACCAGGCTCTTAACAGCACTTTCCTCAGAAGGGTGCATGTTTCCTTTAGGACATGTGACCTATCTCCTAGGGCCATGCAGATCTGACATAGGTCATGCTGCCTGGCCTCTCTGTGTGGACAACCTCAGATCTCCATTGAGTTCAGACGTCTTGTTCATATAAAGACACACCTTCCTATAGATGTCTAAAATTAGGTATCCAGATTTCTATCTGAAACTCACCTCTAAAGTCAGGGCAAGCTGAATCCCCACTGTGGACTTTCATGTCTAGTTTGCCAGCTGGTGTCAACTGGTGTAACTGTGTTGTCATCCATAGGTGTCCAGCAGTGCACCGCGGTGTGCACACTGACCTTGGCTTTCAATTCTCGCTGCAGACAGTGCAAGTTCTTGACCTAACTGAGGCTTCACTGAATTTCATCCTGTCGAGACCAATCAGCCAAGCAGTGTTACGATGCATCTAGGTAGATGAAGTGTGACATATACTTTGGTGTGATCCGGGAAAAGAGACACTTTGGGTCAGAAATGTAACCGAACAGATTGCGTTTTGGTGTAACTCTGTGTGTGCAAGGTTTTTTAGCCATGATTTTCTGTAGAAAGAAGAAATCTATCAAACATTGCCATATTGGTATCTGAATTTAAGTAATCTGATATCTTGTGATGCATGAGTCTCCATAATTAAAAATTCTTCACCTTTCCAGTTATGGAAAAAACCCTCCATACACAATCCTGCACACCAATTTAGTCATAATACTCAAAGGAAGAAGGAAATAATGAAATGGAGGAAAGCCCAATTCTCATTATTGATCTTTATTAGAAACAATCTTGAGCAAAATCCTGGGGAATTATGCTCAAACATAATGTAGCCTCACCACAGGGGTGGGTCTTTTTATGGAGTGCTTGCTTTTTTGACTCTGAGAACCCATACACTCTTGTAAAACACCCTTCAAAACTCATGGGAACCTTTCCTGGGTAAGAGCTGCAGGATTGGACCCTCTTAAGGATGCTTTCCATGTGCTAGAAGTCCCAGATAAACAACCTGATTGAATCGTTAACCTTTTGCCTGATTGTAGGCTAATTCAAAAAGCAAGGGGGTCCTTTTATAGAATCAGCAGGCAAGGAAGCTCACAGATAAAGAGATGCTCTCATGTGCCAAATGAGTACAAACTGTAGGCTGAAAATACCAGACTAATTTTTCCTCTGTCACATCAACCTTTGCCAGCATAATTATGATTACAGAAGAAAATTAACCTTTCAAAGCAAAGTGAGAATTGGCTGCTCCTCTCAATAGGAAAGGGGAGAGGACATCTTCGTAACAGGAATGGATCAGCATGTGATCCCAAGGAGAGAAAGTGCATTTTAGAACTTGGCTCACAACAGCCATGACATGCTCAGGTAACAAAAACAGGAGGAAAAAACACATGCCTGCCCTCTGCCAGCAACAGCTGTTTCCAAAATAGGTTAACCTGCAGTGGAATTCACCTGTCAGCTTGCAGACTGCTTGCCAACCTTGCTCCTTACGCATCTGTAGAGGTCAGGCCTGCCCGAAGCCAGTGTCCTGGGCCAAGTATAGAGTTGCTGGTTTTGTCACTTCTTTCTTATTTTCCCTCAGTCGTCCCACTTCTTTTCTTTTACATCTTCATCTTGCCTATTTGTTCCCCCTCCTGTACTCTCCAAATGCATCCTGGAAAAGTGTCTCTTTGCATGCTGCAAACCCCGTGTTGATAAATACCAGTTGCAGGTAAATGACACAGTAAATGAACATTGAAGGTTTTTCCTGCCCTTTTCATTCCAAGAGGGTGACAGCGCTTGCAAAGGAGGAAAAACTGAAACTGAAGATTTTTTCCAACATATGCCTCACATGGCTTCATTCTCTTCCTATAAAGGGCTAATACAGGCTTTATGCACTCATCATACCTTACTTCAGGCTTTTACAACAAATGTAGCAGCAATCAGTACCAGTTACTGGTCTATATCCCTATTTCTGTGCCAGCCTGACAAGAGACAACAGCCAGTCCCTAGCAGGTAGATGCAGTAGAAGAGGAGGGGTTACAAGATGCTTAAATCTATCTGCCAAGCAATAGAGCAACATCATATTCCTTTTTCAATCGATGTTTCTAAACTACAGAAACTCCTAAACCAGGTCTGAGCAAGCAGGGCTTGACATATGTGCTGAATTTGTCTGAAAGAGCAGTATAGACCTGTTAGAGCAGCACTGCTGAGAAAATTACATTTGTCCAATAATTTGCCAGGGGAACTATTAGCTTAAGCTCATTGCAATGCTGGTGTGGCTGTATGGAGCGCTGCAGAGTGCTGGGGTTAGTTCAGGCTCAACGTGTATGGACAGCTCTGAGCTATACTCCACTGGATGGTGTTGACATATCCTTAAATGACCTAGATGGTTGACTGAGTGGAAACCCTCTGATGTGGGAGGAGAACTCCAGGTCTGTGTCCTGCAGCACTCTGCAGTCAGGGCTGAAATAACTATGTGTGCCTTGTTCCAGCCCTCAGCATTTTGTCCAGCCTTTCAGAACCCCGGAGACAACTCCAGCTTCCCCGGTTTCTCACTAATGAGTAGCCAGCACTAATTCCAGCAGTCTGTTTAGTTCAGTGGTTTGTAGATTTGGTCTGTATTTCATTATCATCATTATTGTTACTATTAGTATTACTGTGAGAAAGGTTACTAATATCTAGGCAGAATTTCATATACCTCTATGACATACATTCCTTCACACAGCAGTGCAGTTTTGCTCAGCTCAGACACAGGCTTGCTTTATATTCCTCAGGCTGCAATCTTTTTTTTTTTTGCTGTGCAAACTCTAGTTTGCACACAGTTTAGACACTGACCTTTGAAGATTTTTTACAGAGGATTTTTTTGAGTATATCTTCCAACCCCAAACTGATTTGGGTGACCAGTGAAAGCGTGAGGTACAATTACATCTGGCTCTTCCAAGAACATTGTCCAGTTCTTTCTGCTATTCCCTCCTGAACAGATAATGGTGACAGCTAGGACGAGGGATTTCAGCTGTCTCTGTTGCCAGCCACAGACAAGCAGCAAGGTCAAGTCTTTATATGCTATTATTTTTTGATTCTTAATTGTAATAAACAGCTTAGCTTAAGGTTACCTGGGCTTGACCTGGGAGATCTAGAGCATCCAGTGTGATGAGTCAAGGTGCTTCTGCTGCAGCTTATGGAGATGTGCCAGTTTGCATCAGAGGAGCTTGAAATCTGGCTGCACACGTTTAGAACAGAAGATCTGTTTCAAACTCTGATTTAAATGTGTGGGATGGAGCAGCCTGGCTTTGGTGTACGTTATGTGTCTACACTGAGAGGTTTGGTAGTGGGCTATTTCAGATTTATAGTGTTGTTGTGCCACAGCACTATACTGAAGTATGCTTTTGAAAAGAGGGTCTTCTCACATAATTCTCCTTCTTCAACTGCATCACTGAATATCTTATAATCTTAAAGGATCCTTTCTGACCTTCATGAATTTCCATACCATGAGCTTCCACAGCTCCTCTTTGGTACACAAAGGATTCAATAAAATTGAAAGGAATTAGTTGATAAGTGTGGTTTTTGGGGTCCCTGTCCCAGGGCCTGCTGCTGGAAGAGGAAAACAAGGGGTCCATGATCTTCACACCATGACAAGGTTTTAGACACCATTCCAGAGCCAACTGGGGAAAATATTGACTTTTATTTTATGTAAGATAATGCAAGAATGGATGAGAGGATGTGGGATAAAAATCTTTCGGTTGAAGAAGCAACAGCTGTGGAAATCATAGTGCTGTAGAGAGAGGGTCTTCTAACACAAATACCATCTGAGAGCATAAACATGGAGTTACTGATGCAACAAACATTATATTTATTTTTACTTCTTACCTTTTGTGATATAATTATATTGATTTAAGGGAAAAGAGACGTGACTCATGAAGCATATGGGAGTGTAATTATGTATCTTTCTGAAAGTGTTAAATTTCAAGGAACTAACATTTTTCAAGGCATGTCCCAAATCTGTATAATATTCTTAACATTCTGCATCACAATGCTTGTGCTGTGACCTTTACCTCAGCAGATACATGTGTGAAAATGTATTTATCCGGACAACTGTTTAATGGTTAAAAGGCTGAAAAAACTGCTATGTAAATGACAGTAAGTAAAGCCTGCAATAAATTTTACACTTCCATTTAAACCAGACGTGATTTTTAACACTTTGTTTAAACATTCCCCCACTGCCCAAAGACAAACCCCAACCAGTTCTGCCAACTTTTCACACAATTCAAATGTACACAGGGTAAAATCTTATTTGGATTCAGAGCTAATAGGAAATGAAGTTGAAAAACTTGGGAATCCTTTATTGCATTTTTCAGCCTCCTTGGGTTGCTTTTGTGAGATAATACACTGCAGATTTCCTAATAAAATTTTTGCCAATATAAGTTCTTGGCATACTGAGGATAAAATTAGCTCACAGAGACAATATTGGCAAAGAATTAAAAAAATGGAAGACTCTGAGTAAAACTCTGCCTTCAGTTATCCTCAGGCATTCC
>NW_010233539.1:10377-23617 GCF_000690775.1 Eurypyga helias
AGAACTACCAACAATAAATGAGGGTTAAATTTCACATTTTTAATGTATGTGATGAGAATTTCATGTATGTAGTTTATGTGAAGAATGTATATGTCAAGTATGTGGAAGTTATGCATGGGGTACTCAGAAATATAATAAAGATGGCTAATAGGCTTGTTTTATTTGGGCCTACAAGGAAGCGGGGAGGGGACTTTTTACGAGGGCCTGTAGTGACGGGACAAGGGGTAATGGGTTTAAATTGAAAGTGGGGAGGGTTAGATTAGATATCAGGAAGAAATTCTTCCCAGAGAGGGTGGTGAGGCACTGGAATAGGTTGCCCAGAGAAGCTGTGGATGCCCCATCCCTGGGAGTGTTCAAGGCCAGGCTGGATGTGGCTTTGAGCAGCCTGGTCTAGTGGAAGGTATCCCTGCCCATGGCAGAGGGGTTGGAACTAGATGATCTTTGAGGTCCCTTCCAATCCAAACCATTCTATGATCCTATGATTTGCTAACCTGGATTTGAATATGTACTTTTGTTTTTTCTTTAAGGTTAGACACTACTCAGAAATGATTGAACTGTATGAGAAGCATATTGTTAATTTAACCATCAGAGTGGAGCATATGGAGAAGAACAGTGTATCTTACACAGAACTGGACTTCCAGTTACTGAAATTGGAAATCAGTGACCTAGAAAGACTGGTCACTGAGCTGAAATCCGGCCTTGTTGGAAGCAATGTCATCGTGGAACAAATATATTTGGAGGTATTGCCAGACTCATAATTACGATTCAAATACACAGATAGTCTATTTCCTCTTTAGTGTTTAAGCTGATAAAATGTTGCCAGTCTCTACTGCAACCAGTGGAATTATTTTAGCATTTCATCAGCATAAATTGGAAGAAATCTTGACCTTAAATACATTAACATCACTTTTTTCCTTGATACAAAGCACAGAGAAGCAGAGAAACCTCAAAACAAATGGGGACCTCTTCATTTTTGCCTACTATCGGCCTGAAAGTTAAAAGTTTTGCAGAGTGTTAAGCACAAAAGCTGATTAAATTATTAAAATAAATATTAATTTATAGACCCCCATGCTTGAAAGCCTCTGTGCTTTAACTTAGATAATTAAAAAATTAGCTTCTGGCTGCTAGGGCAGTGGCCCAATCAATATGAAATCAAGAAGTGGGAAAGACTCTCACCTTCCCAGCAGACTATAAATCACATTTTCAAAATGGTAATTAATCAGTCACCTAGAGAGAATAATTACTTCAGATGGAAAGTGAAATATCATTTTCTCCATTGTCCTCTAGATCATCAAGTAGGTGATTGAGACCATTATTTATCTTTACAATTAAAATTTCCAGATACTTTTGTAAGGCTGGAACAAGAACTTGTTCTATATAATAGTAGGTACTTGCCTAAGACTTACTGGATGTTTTTATACTATGTATAAAATAACACTATATTTTTGCATTATGATATACAACCAAGCATTTTCTTGTGGTCACATACCTCTTCTGGAAATGTAAAGTTCAGGCTAGCAGGGTAAGGTCTAGTCTTAGGGGTGTTTCTTAAAACCTGTTCTGTAGCATCCTCTATGGTATGATCAACCCTGCTTGAAAATATCTGTAAAATAAAGTTGACAAATTTAAACTTGCTCTCTTTTATTTTTCCCCCCTCTAGATCACAAATCTGACTATACTTGTAAATGAACTAGAATCGCTGGACAAAAACAATATCCTTGCAATTCGTCGACAAATTGTGTCTCTGCAGACGCGATTGAAAGAGTAAACAAAACTACAGTACCCCCTTATTTCCCACCAGGTAAGCATTTCACTTGTATATCAGATAAGAAACAACATAATACTTGTGTCGAACAGTAAATGAACACATTTCTCTTTGGAAATATTAAATATAATCGTAATGATTCTACTTAGCTCCTGAAAAATTGAGCAGACAGCTTCTGATATTTCATCAATGGGTTCAAAAGGAAAAGGAGGGTAGGAAACAAACTCTTTGGGACATAGTAGTGTTCAACTGGAAAAAGTTGTAATCTTCCCCTCACCTGCACTGTGAAAAGGGAAACTCTACCCTCTTTCCTTTTCCAAAGCAATTACCTTATTACCTTTTTATTTTTTTGGTAGCAAACTATGCTTTTTTTCTGACCAGCTTTGATTTTTAATAGGTAGTGTGAAAGTGACCTGGTCATGGTAATTTTGCTCTAATGCTGCTTGGGAAATGTATGAGCAACAGTTGATATACTAAAGCTTTTGGTATGCAAGGTCTGGAAGGTAGCTTTGCATGAAGATTACTTTTGCTTCACAGGCGAAAGATTCTTCTAAATCAGAAGGTCAAGAACCTTGGGGGAAAATTCTGGTCTCAGGGAAATAAGTGGGAGCTTTATTACTGATTTCAGCAAAACTAAGGTTTTACCATTTCCTTAACTAGGAAAGGTTATGTTCTGGGGCTTAGATCAGTGGTTCCCAGAGTGCAGTTCATATGTAAGTATCAACAGTCACAGGGCATATGGTAATTAGTTTACAAATGGAATAATTTTTGTCTTGATGGTGTGTTCAGTTTGAAAAATCACACTGCGAGTGAATCGTAGTCTGAGAAATTTTAAGACTCGGATACGATACACTGGAGCAAACCATTTAGGAAACACTAGTTTAGGTATGCCAGGTCAAGCATCTCACTTGCCAATAGGCAAGGAGGGTTTATCAAACTGTATTGATCCCCTGAGTGTTTTATACACGGAGGGTTCCTTTTGACAGAGTACTGTAAGAGAGAAAGTGCTCTGTTGTATACAATACCCAGGGGAAGGTTCCTGCTTTTTCACATAAGCTGGTTAACAATCAGCCAGAGGAGCCCATAAAAACGGAGGAGTGTTGTCCTGCTTGCAAGGAGCACAGATTTGCACCTACCAGCATTCACCTCTCCTCATCTTTGGGTCAGCTAGTTCAAGGGCCTCGTTGGAAAGGTGAGAGGCAGAAATACAAGATTCCCTTAGGGTCAGCAGCCTTTCCTTTTGCAGTCTCCTTAGGGCTTTATGGTGTTGTGGGCAGCTGCTGCACTTCTCTGACAGGATGCATGAGTAACACATTTTCTGGGGGATCAGGCAGGAGAGAAAGATGAAACAAAAATCCTCATTGCAAAATCTCAAGGCCCTTCTTGCCTCCTTAAGTAAGGGCTCAAAATGTTTCAATGAAAACAAGAAAAAAAATCGTCAATGTTTTAAAAGTATTGAAGGGCATCAGTCATTGATTTATTGAGGGTGACGGTGTGTGGAAAGAAACAGCCTCTTTCTCTTCAAGCCTACAGCAAGCCTTTCTTTCGGTGAGAAAGTACTGAGCTCTGGAAGAAGAATACTGTGTCTTTCCATGAGAGATGGAGGAAGGGGCTGCTTTTATGCCTGGGTGGTTGGTGTGAGCATTTGTGGGACATAGAAGCTTTCATGGATCGGGAAAGGAAGGTCTGTGCTTCACAGTGCAGCTCCATGTAGGGATAGGCAAGTCATGTCTAGAGCAGGATGATGGCTCTGGGATGGCTAAATGTAACTGCATGGGATTGTGACTGTAATAGAGATAATCAGCATGGTTTCTCAGAGCATGGTGAAGAGGTGAATAGAATTTATCTATCTGGACCAAAATTGTGTTGCTTTAGCGTTGCCTTGTTCCTGACTGGTGTGCTAGATAGCTCAAACATCTTTGCATGTCACTGCATTGTGTGGGAACCATGGAGCAAAAATAACCCAGAAAGCCAAAACCCCAGGTGGTATGAACAACGATAGCTCCTTTGACTTCCAGCGAATTACCACCACTGACATCAGCTGACGACATCCCCTGGTGTTGTCTGTGAGTTCTTATCTTCTGCCCACAGCAACAGGAACCCTGGAGGGGTTGGAGGATGTGTGTGGGCATATTGTCATGGCCACCTTTAGAGTGGTCTCTGAGGTTGGTGTGAGGGACTGGCAGAGAAACTGTGGAGTTCTGGAAATTTTCCTGCCTCTTGATCAACACCAGCTATATAGATAACCCAGGTGTTATGTAGGCTCAGATCCCTGCCAATCCACACAGGACTGGCGTAACCTGACTGTGTGCCTGGCGGGGAGGAAATAGTCTCTGGGCAGAGAACTTTGAGCAATTACATGTCCTGCAGACTGTATCTGAAAACGAGTGGTAGTAGGAAGATGTTATTGCTTGGTGAGATGGAGTAAGGATGTGAGCGAGCTGCATTTTCTAGATGGTCATTTTGGACGCTTTGCATGGATGCTCACACCTAGGCCTCTGAAGCTCTCTAGCACTCATTTACGCATTTGAACACAATTTCCATATGTTTTCTCTGCAAGCTTGAATGCCTTGAATTCCTGCCAAACCATTTGGCCTTGCCCTGCATTTAGTTCATATTATATTTATAATGTTTGTATTAAACTGACTCTTTGTCCTGTTTTCAGACTGTGTTTTCTTTCCCCCTTCATCCTCTCTCCTGCATATTTTGGGTAGGCAACATGAACTAGAGAGAGCTTGGCTAATCCCCAAGCTGTCTAAGACCATGAGTCTAAAGGCAAGTTTAATTAAAGCTTCTTGCTTCTCGGTGCTGTAGTACGCAGCCCCTCTGACTCTGTCCCCCAAGGCTTTTGCTGCTGTATCTCTCAGAATGAGCAGGCCTGTTCTCAAACAACACAGCACAAAGAAATCACTGGTCTCCATTTGCCTCTTAGACTGGCAAGGTACATTTCTCAGTGTCCGAGACGGGGCTCAGTAAATATACAGTTAATCATCCTCCTCCTCATCACTGGCTTTCCTATCTTCAGCAGTTCCTGGCATATCCCTCCTCACCGCTCCAGTGGGGAGAAATATTTACCCATTTGTTTTTCTTTTGCACTGATCTCATCTTGCTGCATCTGGGCAGATACAGAGAGAAAAGACCCCAGGATGGTTCTTTGAGGACTCTGCAGCAGATTCTTTGTCACATCTCACTGAAATGATCTGAGAGAGGCAGCAGGGAGAAGTGAGTCAGATGAAACTTTCAAAGGCAAAAAATGAAAGAAAGGAAAAAAAGAGAAAAGATTTTTTTTTTGGCTTTTATATGTTTAGAAATTAAGGTTTTCAAGTTACTGGTGAATAGGTCTCAGCAGGAGGAAGACCTGGTGTAGTCTAATGCTGAAACTCAGGCAATCCTGTTGGAGTTTTATAGCGACTTCACTTTTACCTCCTATGTACCCAAGAAGTCCGTGTTTTTTGAGTGTTTTGGGTTGTGTTATGAAATGAATACATCCATGCATAAGGAGAGAGACATGTCTGTAGGCACCTGAAAGGGGCTGGCCAGTGCCTCTTCTCCAGGACTGCCTGAACTGCCCCTGGACACACATTCATTTCTCCGTTGGTTATGGAAGGATCTTAGCTGAGGCCTCTGAGTTGTCAGTCGCCTGAAGGCAGGTCAGATGAACTCCAGCCCTCCACCTCATCCCATGTTGACAACGTAAGTCTTCTTTGACACAGCTGTCAGCCTCTGTTTCTGCCTCATGGTACTAGTGAAGACTGAGGTGTCTGTGTGGGTCTTCCTGTGTCAGTGAGACTGTAGGAACCAAGATGAGCCTTTCCCTGAGCAGCCCTGTCTCCTGTGTCCCAAGCCATAGTAACAGACTGGTAGCAGCTCACGTGTCTGGACGCAGTGGTTTGTCTAATGGGAGATGAGGGTGCACATCCGTTGCTTGGGAGCATGTGTGAAACACCAGCCTGCTCCTGGTCTGTGCACCCCTCATGGGAGTTCCTTTAAATGCAGGACACTTTAAAGTGTCCCACTTTGGCTATTGATTTTCAGCTGCATAGGAAAACTCTGGTCCCTTCTCTTCACATGCAGCTGCTTGTTGGGGGGAGGCTGCTGGAGTTTTTTTTTTGGCACCTGTATTCTTGTAGTGAGAAACTGATGTGCTTCATCAGAGTGAAGTGGGTGAAGCGAGACCCAGCGGGATGCGCCTCATGCTCAGTTCTGCAGCCCATCAGCCAAACATGACAAGATCCCTCCAGTCTTGACAATTAAGTGCCAGCTCATTTTCTGATGAATCAGAAGGATTAGTAAACAACTGAGCTGAGAAACTGGTTCTTTATGTAGGGAGAAGGAGAAGTATGTGTGCATGTACCTACGTTAGTCCTCCTCTTGCCTATTTGCTACATAAGCATGAAACAAAGGAAGGTGAAAATACCAGAATGTCATTTATTAGTGACCCAAAACAGTGGAGAAAGGAGTTAAAAACTTGAAAGTTTGAATAATGCATATGGATTTATTTCAAGTACCTTCTAATATTTACAAAATTACATGACACTTTGTTTCCTTTGTGCATTTTTTTTCCCCCAAGATCCAGACAGGGAGGCAAGTTTAGATTAAATAAACAACAATGAATCCTTCTGAACCTGTGCAGAAGACAGATCACCCCCTGACTACCACAGAGTTTTTTGGTAAAAAAATTATAATTCTGGGAGCGTTTTCAAGGAAATCAAAATCAAGCACATACTCTATAGAAACCTCAGACAATTTTTGATGTCATTAAAACGGAACATGCTTCTAACTTTATTTTAATAATTCATTGTTTCATAAATAAAAACCAAACAAGTGTTCAGCAGAGAGCTCTCTTTAAGGGAAGAAATAATAATTTATTATTTCTTTTGTAAAAAAAGGTGTCTCTGCTGAACACACGTTTGTTTTTTATTTATGAAACAATGTATGAATTATTAAAATAAATCTGGAATTGTGTTCTGCTTAATGACATGAAAAATTATTTGAGGTCGCATATAGATGAGCTTAGCAGTGCTTCGCTACCTGCAAGCCATGGTGCTATATTTTTCTAAACAAATCAAGAGTTTTAGAGCATTTAATAACCATTTAATTCTGAGATAAGTTTATTGTGACTTAAGCACAGTAATATATTCAATATGTCACCAGCTTGAAAGAAGCCCTCATGCCGGAGGTAACAATATATAATAGGAATATAGGAATAAAAACAGTTCCAATTGATTTATGGAGTTGGCAGGCTGCAAGCCATTTTGCACTGTCTGCCTTAGCTTCCTTGCTTTGCATGAGCTGAGGTGTAAGCACCTCCAACCACTGATACGTGTGCCAAGTGCTGAGGCCATGTTACTAGCCACACTACGTGCCATTTCCGGAGATGCAGCCTGGCTAGCCATACAGCAGTGCCTTCCTTGTGTGCTATATTTGGAAACGAGGTTTCTGCTCCAGGGCCTCATCCTTTGTAAAGCACTTAAGTGCATGCTTAAATGCTCTTCTGCTCAGAGCCAGGAATGCTGATGCGCTGCGATTCTTGGTGGCATGGAGGGAAGCAACGTTCAACCGGGGTCATCCCACGTTGCAGCTGCAAGAATCCCAAGTACAAAAGGAGCTGGGGAAGGAGATGGGGTTGTTCACAGTTCGTGTCTCCTTCTCTGCCATGAGCTGGGAATTCAGTGATACTGAGCTGCTCCCGTGGGCAATACTGACCTCAAGGAAATTGCCAATGTGGCCCAGGGACACAGAGACTTAGCTCAGCATAGTGATTTATATTTAATATAAAGCTGCTCCCCACCTTCCTCGTGGATGTTGAGAGGAGGCTGCAGGTGAATCATATGTCCCTCAGATCACTAGAGCAAGAGACAGGGAGGGGTGAGGGTGTTATGTAGTGGAAGGAGAGCAATACTACATTTTAAGAAAGGGGGAGACACGGAGAGCTTCACTGCCCACATCGACTTTACACATTGGCACAAATGTTGCCATCTTGCTTGGACATTTCTAACATTCAGGCTCTAAGTTTCCTTGTCCCAGAGTTAGAGCACTTTCCCTCTGGGCAAAGCAGATCAGAAAAAGATTTCTTTGTGGTTTGCAACAGTCTATTTTTCACCAAGTATCTTGTTTCCCAGTCTTTTTCCAAGGAGAGTATTTCAGATTGGTCTGTCTTCGCATTTCCCTCTATCTGTGCGGTAGATTAGGATGTCTTTGAGCTCAGGATACCTCTTTGACTTTTTCTGGCAACGGCTTTAGGAATTTTCAATTCAGCTCTGGAAGAATTGTCTGGTCTTGCTTAGGGATGGGCAGCTTTGAGGGCAGAAACTTCTCTATTATTTCTCTTTCTTCTTTGTGCTAAGATGTAGGTTATTTATATGCTAGACATTCCTTCATATGACTGAGCATATGAACAGCCATTCTTTTCAAGCAGGTGGTAAGCAATTATGACATGGTACCCATGCAAATATTAAAACCTCAAAACGTATGTCTGACTTCTATCACTGATGCCATACCTGGTGGTGAGTGCTGAGGGAGGTATTACTAAGATCAAACAGTTCTGGTCATTCATTTATCCATTAATTGACACGTGAGACTTTAGTCTATTCATATTATACTCCATCTTTAATAAGGAAGGCAGTCTAGTGGTTAGACCTCCCCACTGAATTGGGCAAGATTGGAGTACCACTAAGCCTGTGAGCTGGTGCCAGTCACTTGACATCTCTGCCTCTGTCGCCTCAGGTGAACATATCCTTACAATAAAAAATCTGGGAAATTTTTGTGGCAGTAATATGAAAAGCTAATGTTTAAATTTGGAAAAAAGCATGTTGTGTTTTGCCAGTGGAAACTTCAGACTCATCAGAGGTCCACGGGCATTTATGAGTGAAGGATTTTTTCCACCACTGCCTTACAATGTTGAGAATTTATCAGGAAACAGGAATGTCACTGCCATTCACCATGAGTAAAGGGAAATGTTTTTCTTGTATCTAAAATCACTTTGCCTTCTTTGTTCCAAAGAGTGTTCATCACCATTGAATGTCCATTTTACTTTATTGTTTGTTCCTAGTAAGCGTGGAAAAAATTCTACTCAGCTCATCAGCACATCTTGAAAAATGATCTGTATGTGCAAAAAGCTAAAGATTTTGGGTAGCAAAAATTAAAAAAAAAAAAAATCTGTGATCGTCAAAATGACTTTGTAGTTGATACGTGGAAAACAGAGCTGTTCTGGTTCAGCTTGAAGTCATATTCTCTTTAAAGTTGCCTCACATAAAAACATGGAGTAATATCTATCTACATGTCCTAGGCTGTGATTGTTGCTGTCTGCGGATTGCTTTGAGGGCCTGAGGTGGAAGGCACCATGCGGCTGTGACGCAGTGTTGTAAAGCTGTGATTCTGACAGCAGAATGCTAAACTGAGATGTGGCTCTGGAATTACTGCTGCTGCTGCTCCTTCCTTCCCTTCCTCAGTGAGATACACAGAAATCAGAAATCACAGAATTCTTTTTTTCCCCATCTCCCATGCTCTCAGTTCCACTGAGGGAGAAAATAACATAAAATGCTCCTGAAATTGTATTTTCCAAGGGATTTCCTAGTGCATCAGGCTGACATGCATAAAATGGGTAGAAACAGAAATCTGTCCCATGTCTGGAACAGCGCAGTGAGCACTTATTTGCTGCAAGTTAGTCCTGACTGTGGTTGAATGTCCCTATCTAGTGCAAGGTGTCCCTGCACATGGCAGGGGGGTTGGAACTAGATGATCTTTAAGGTCCCTTCCAACCCAAACCATTCTATGAATCTATGATTCTATGATTCTATCCTTTCTCCATGCTCCCCCCCGCGCCCAAATAGCTATAATAATAATGCACTCTTTTTTTTTTTTTTTAAGTAACTTTGCAAGTCAACTTGGAACACTTAGTGACACCCAGTTGCTGACCTGGCTCAAAATGAGCCTTTTACACATGAAGTTATGCATTTATGTCAGTGCTTTGCCACAAAGATAATCCCTAGTAAGCACACTCTAGAGGCTATAGTATACAAAACCTCTTTCCTAAGGATGACAATTGGAAAACCTGTTTTTTTTCTCTTTAATTGCAGGTAGCTGCACTCACGGTGGACTGATGAATGTTAGCCAGCCGTACATTGTAAAGCTGAACTGGAGAGGATTTTCCTACAAATATGGTTCCTGGGGAAGAGATTACTATCCCTCTAACCCAGAGAAGGAAGTCTATTGGGTTGCACCACTGAACACAGATGGGAGATACTTGGAATACTACAGAATTTATAATACCTTTGATGATTTGCTGCTGTTTAGACCCATATATGAAAGTAGAATAACATATGGGGAAGGAAGTGGTGCTGCCCTTTATAATAATTTTTTGTACTATCATGCTTATGCTTCAAGATATATGGTGAAGCACGATATAAAAAGAAATACCATGGTTCTGAGGAAGGAGCTCCCAGATGCCGTTAGCGGTAGCCGTTTCTCTTACGCAGGTGTGGCATGGCAAGGCATAGATTTTGCTGTGGATGAAAGTGGGTTATGGGTGATATACTCAACAGAAAATAGCATGGGCAACATTGTGATTAGCAAACTCAATGAGACCACACTTGATGTGCTAAATACTTGGCAGACAAGACAGTACAAGCCATCTGTTTCCAACGCTTTCATGTTATGCGGTGTTCTGTACGCCACAAGGCCAGTGAACACTAGGAAAGAGGAAATCTTCTACATGTATGACACACGTACTGGCCAAGAAGGTAGACTTAGTGTCATTATGGATAAAAAGTTAGACACAATCCAGAGTATTGATTATAACCCCACAGATCAGAAGTTGTATGTTTACAATGATGGTTACCTTCTAAGATACGATGTGGCGTTTCAGCCTTAGTATCTCAGTGACATAAGCATGTGATACAACTGGCAGCAACTAAAATGAGAGGTCCAATATGCCTTTAGGCAGCGCTGTTGCCTGTTTAGGGTTCATCTGGTCTGATGTACTGTACCTGTGGGTGTTGTATGTACTACTTAGACTCTTTAAAGGAATTACTCACTCTGGTCAGTAGTACTGTTGGCAGCAGTGCTTGGCAATACTGGGTTGTTAAGGTTTTGATTGGTGTTTTTTTGGTGGTTGGTGCTTTACAATTGTCCTGTCTCTAAGGGTAGATTTACTGCATAGATTTAGAGCATTTTGATCACAGAAATTGATGGGCACAGTCTACTGACTGAGAAGCTAATTACCCACTGGTGTGCATTTGACAGTGTAACACAGGCAAGGTACCCAGAAACTGAGAATGAACTTCCAGTGATCTTCATCAGAGTGAACCGAGGCATCAAAGAAATTAATCAAAGGATTAAAATAGTATGGGAAGCAGTCTTGGTTGGAAGACAGCAACCCATTTGTTAGGTGGAAGCAGTAGTATCTGGCTCAAGGCTTCAGGGCAGAGGGCAGAATTACACTTTGCTGTTTGAAGACCTACCACAGGGAGGGAAGAGAAGGCATCAGGGCAAGGACAGAGCTTACTGCCCTTGCCATCGCTGATGAAGTGGGACAGCCACCCCATGGCTCTGTTTTCCTTTCAATACAGTGCAAGAAACACTGTTTTCCTTTCCTTTATGCTCTTCTAAGCTGATGCAAATCCTCTTGTTGGCTTTATTGGCCATAGGTGCCTCTTAGGTATATATCATGCATTGCCATATAATGACAGCTGAGTTACTTAATGTGCCTCTATTCAGGATTTTTGCCATTGTGTCATTAGCTTCCTGAGAGTCTTGTTAGTGTAGAGTCCAATTTGAACCCTGGGTAATTCTGTCTTACAGCAACTTAAGAGGTCTTGTGGGAAACAGAAGTGTGATCAAACTAGTTGGATACATTATATGTGTTTTTAATGCGTATTATGTAATAGAGTGTGTGCACTTTAACAATGTCTTACCTTCATCATGTCAGAAAGCAGGATGAAATACTGAAATACTGAAATTCAGAGCTCTACAATGATGAAGCAAGCAGTTCATGTGTTTCATTTTCTTCTGTTACCTATGCAATTATGTCTGTGTCCTCTGATAATCAAAATCAATATGTATGCAAATGATTGCTTTTGTTTTAATAATAAAAAAATATTTCAAATTATCTTAGCTGTGCCATAGAGCCCCGTAAAGCTGCTTGTGACAAATAGGTAGCTTCTGGGATGCAATGGGAAAGCCAGGGCACCAAATGTTTGAAACAGGATCATTGCACTCTCCTGGGCTCTGTGTGCTTAAACAGCTCCGGGAAGAGCGCAAAGGTGTGAATCGGTATGTCAACAAGTACATAAGAGGAGCTTTATTTCCCCACACAGAAATATGTTAGCTGGTTAGGGTGCCATTGCTCCACCAAGCTGAGATGTTACTCGAGTCATCGGAGGCTGATGAGCTGATGACACCTTTTGAAGCCAGGTGCTGCCACTTATCAGGTATCAGCATGTGTTTCTTGGAAACCTGTGAAATGAATTTGAAAGCCATGGAGGCATTGGTGCAGTAGTCTGATCAGTCAGCACAGGCAGGGCTGCTCTGTGAATAATCCGTAACTGTCCCTGTAAGGATTTGGCTGAGAAAGGAAGAAGAAAATACTGCAAAAAATCATTTTTTCCCTCTACATCTGTGTGTGTGTCGTAGAAGGTAAGCAGCTCTCCGCTTATCAGGAAATGCCATCGGCATGGGCCTTGAGGCTCCTCAGTTCACCACTGTTTAGGGCGAGGGTTCATGTTAACATGTATGGGACTGATTCCTGTGACCTGACTGTGATTCCCAAGTCCTTCATGAGGACAGGTCTAGCTTTCTTTGGAACAGCAGTCGGCCTGGCTTGAATTCTTCCATGGTGGTGGAAGTGGTGTGACATGGCTACCCACCAGGCTCACGTGCGGTGTGGCCCAGACCCTGTGTGACCTGGCTCCAGATGAACCTCACTGAGGTGACTCAGAGGTGGAAAAATAGTGGCAGTGGCCATCCCTTCAGGGTACCATGGTGCAGAGAAGGTAAAACACAGTCAGGTTAGATCTCAGTAGCTCAGTACCAGAAGGAAAGAAAAAACATCCCCGCACTTACAAAACCTTAAAATATCTTGTGTGGAGGGACTGGGTCAGGATGTTTCAGTCCTCGCAAGGCTGAGCTTGTCCTTTGATTTTTGTTCTGTGCTAATATTTCTCAGGCAGCTGGTGCCAGGGTGCAGCAGGGTCTCCGCTGGGGTCTGTCAGGCCAGGGCCTGGCAGCTGGCGCCTGTCCCACCACCCCAGCCAGGAGCAGGGCAGCTGAGCTCACCTCAAGCACCGCCCTGGGGATGGGGATAGGCTGAGGCCAGGCTGGGACATGGGCCCACAGGTGTGTTTGGCTCAGTGGGGCCCATGGCTTGGCAGGGCAGGGCTGTGGGAATCTGGAGACTGGCCCTGCGGTGGCCTTACTGGGGCAGGGGCTGAGGGCTGATGGGCTGACATGAGGTCCTGGGCAGGGTGGGGGGGAGGC
>NW_010233540.1:0-9047 GCF_000690775.1 Eurypyga helias
ATCCAGCCAGTTCCTTATCCACTGGTTGGTCCATCCATCAAATTCATGACTCTATACAGTTTTGAGACAAGGATGTTATGTGTGACGGTGTTGAACGCTTTGCACAAGTGCAGGTAGATGACATCAGTTGCCCGTCCTCTATCCTCCAAGTTCGTGACCCCATCGTAGAAGCCACCATGTTCGTCAGGCACGATCTGCCCTTGGTGAAGCCATGTTGGCTGTCACCAATCACCTCCGCATTCTCCATGTGCCTCAGCATGGTTTCCAGGAGGATCTGCTCCATGGTCTTGCCAGGCACAGAGGTGAGATTTGCCGTTGTATATTAGTTTGTTTACAATTTTATGAGAAGCTTCAAAGACCAGATTTGCTCCAATTTCAAGGAGGATCCTTTTTCCTCCAGCAGCTTGCTTTGTTGTTCTCCTAAATGGAAACCTTCACCAAAAAAATCTCTGTATCTGTGTAACTGTCTTTTAGCTTTAGAATTACAAAGGGTTAATCTTACCTTAAATATTACCATAGCTAATCATCCTTTCAGTGTTTCCTGCACAAGAACACTGACATCTAAGACTTCACATTGACCCTGCTGAATTAGTTCACTATAGGAAAAGCAAAAGCATGCAGGAACTGGGGTCTGAGCACACTGATGACATATGACACCCTAATAACTGATGGCATGATAAATACTCAATAATGCTTCTCTATCTCCAAAGGTATAATAATGTAAAGTAATGTTTATGTATCAACAACATAAGTATTACTTTCTTCTCTTTTTTAGTCTTCTCTCCCCAAATATTCTGTCATTTTTTTGGATAGATTTTTTAAATCGAATTGTTTGTAACTTCTCATCTGATGAGTTGTTACAAATCTTCCATGTCAAGCAGGCAAAAAACAAAGCAATAGGCAATGCACAGTAAGTGCAGAGCAGCTAACGGTAATTGCTGCGTGACATGATGTTGATTCATGTTGACATTTCCGATGGTCAAGTGGTATTTCAGAGTTCCTGAAGTGAACAAACAGTGCCATGCATGCTTGATGCACATATCCCATTCGTTTTTAACAACATCGCCACAGAAAAACAGGAAAACAGAAGAACAGACAGATGCTTACCATTTAGACATGAAAAGCCCCAAAACACACCACACCTCACCAGGGGGGGATGCTTCGTTATGTCAACTCTTCAGGGGTTTCTACAACAGATCTGGCAGGGCAGTGACTTGCTGACATGTCTCAGGTTGTCAAGTCAGTGATCAGCTGAGTTGCCTTGTGTCAGTTTTCTACAGGTTGGTTCTAAGAAACTAAATTATTTCTGCTCAGCAAGAATAGAAAAGATGATGGCAGGGTCAGAGAACGGAGCAGACATAAAGACAAAGGGGAACTAGTGAACAAGTGATGGCTTTGGTAACCATGTTTCTAACCAGACAGTTCTAATTTATGGCCCAAATATAATGCTGTCTTACTTAGGCTGCACATTGCCTTTTCAGGAGACTCATTAGGCTACTCTTACTCTTAGTTACTACTGACAGTGAATAAATGTGGCAAAATTGGCTTCACAATGAAGAATAAATAAGGTTTTGATCTGATGTCTTTGTCTTGTCCAGGTTCAAGCATAGTAGATTTTAGGAGCCCAAAGTAGAGCTTCCAATTAGAATTAGTCTGGCAATCAACAAACTGAAGAAAAGAGATACATTAAAAATTACTATTGTTGAAATACTTGTAAGCTAGAAGGAAAAAATCAAACCTATATGAAGAAGTAATTGGGAACAATGTGATTCATAGGACAATCTTTACTGCATCTATGGTCTACTCAACAACTAAAGAACTATGTGCACAAAAGTCATTAACAATGCAAATCATAGAATCTTTTAGGTTGAAAAAGACTTTAAAGACCAAGTTCAACCATTAACTTAGCACCACAAAGTACACGACTAAACCATTTCCCTAAGTGGTAATAATAGTAAATAGTGATAGTGCAGTTTTAACTCAGCTCTACAAATTATTTGTTAGACAGAAATTATTTCTTACTGTAGGTAATCCCCTAACCAGATTATGCTAAAGGTGGGAATGAATATGTGACTCTCATTCTGAGCTGTTATAACATAAGAGTGCCAGAGATTATTCTAAATGGGCATGAATGGCGGTGCCAGTGAAAACTAAAAAAGAAATCCCACAAAACTCCAAAACGAGCAACAGAAAAATAATAATTAAAAAAGTAACAGAAAAAAGAAAACAAAAAACCCCAAACCCAACTAAAACCCAAAACCCAACAAAAACAGATCCAGCACAACAGGATAGCAGAACCTGGACTGGTTTGTGTATCTTGTTTAAAATCTGAATTGAAGCATGTGGAAAAATGTAATGTGACCTCTTCGGGATTTAGTGTGTGAAAAATGAAGACAATTTATATGCCATGGGAGGGAAAAAAGAAAACAAAAAACCCCAAACCCAACTAAAACCCAAAACCCAACAAAAACAGATCCAGCACAACAGGATAGCAGAACCTGGACTGGTTTGTGTATCTTGTTTAAAATCTGAATTGAAGCATGTGGAAAAATGTAATGTGACCTCTTCGGGATTTAGTGTGTGAAAAATGAAGACAATTTATATGCCATGGGAGGGAAGGGAAAAAACAAAGTAACGGTTCTCATATACCTTTAACTATTCAGCCTATTATAATCTCTTTCTGTTTCTTCTCAAAAATCATCTCAATGATTTTGTCTACTCTTCCTTTTGCATCCCATGTTCTGAGTAATTTGCACTCAACATAAAAATAATTCAGCTATATATGCTCTTATTAAATTTCTCTCATAGCAGGAAAACTAATATCCAAAGCTCATTCAGACATCATGAAGTATTTGGGTTCAAATATCTGCAGTTCAGATCCATTTGCTCTTGGCATTTGAGAAATTAAGAGATACTTAATTTCAAGAAAGAGAGAACAGACATAATATTTAAGGAGATAAATTTTAACAACATCCTTAGGCATTTTTGGTGTATGATACTGAGATTACAGATATAGTTAAAAGAACAAACACAAAATAAATTTTAAAAAAGAATGTTCTGCAATGTTCTGACAAAAGGTAAAGTAGTCCAGTGCAGATGTAGTGTGACCTACAATAATGGTAACACACAGAAAGTTTAGTTTGGAGTTCCCAATGTTTGCCACCAAAGGGCTTCTAATATCAGTCATCCTAAATACACAACATACCATAAGAAAATTTTACTAATTCCAGATCAGCTATACCTTGACTGGCTTGTCCAAAACTGCATCATACATCTGAAGTAGAACTTCTGCATGAAAATCTGGAAACTTTGACATAAAACAACATCAAAGAGGGCTCGACTCTAACTACCTACTAACTGAGATCAGGATCTTAAGTGAGTCTATGGTACTATTCTACTTAAATGGTTACTGAATATTACAGATAATATATAAAATTACATATTTGTTCTCTCTCACACACTTCATCTTGTATAATAACTGTGTGTTGAGCATGTGGACTTGACTGGGAATGGCATACCTGCAATATGGTATAACTCTCTGCTATATATTGCACCACATTTGATTTACTTATTTAAACAGTATTTCCATTATTTTCAAATTCCATGACCAGATTGTGCAGATCTTAAAAACAGAGTCACTTCTAAGGTTACAACACTTGGGAAATTCTGTTTACCCATGCAGAACACTATCCACACAGAACCATTAAAACTGGCAAAACATCAAAGGTAAAAGTGAAGATGCATTAGGTCTGGTTCACCCACTTAATTTGCTGTGGCAAAAGATTATCTGTCAGTAGATGATGTGGACACGTACCCTTCACTCAGGAAGGTAACTTTTTTCTGCTCTATGTGGGAGGGAATGTTCATTTCCTAATAGCAGTAAGTGATCACAGTCATTTTATTCCTAGAACTAGTGCCATGCCCAAGGTGATAAATCACTCCGCTTCTTATATTACAATAGATTCAAGGATTGCATTTGCTTGCAAGTATCATATTTCATAGTTGAAATACACTAGAACTGATGTTTTCCCTGTGGAGTAGTCCTTAATACTTTGTACAGGGCTTGACTTTCAGAGTTTTTGTTGATGTTACTGAAAATATTGTGATGAAAGAGGCATCCCATGATACTGGAAAAATCGTTCACAAAAGCTGAAAATTGAAGCTAAATGGAGGTTAAAGAATGTAAAAGCACAAGGCTTGCATCCCCTACACTTACTAAGAGTTTTGTAGACTATCATAAAAATGAATTTTATTTTGCATCTGCATAAGATTTCTCTATCTAAGGCTTTTCAATTTTAACTAAAATGAAAATCTGTAGAAAGCAGAGGAAATCCACCACCAAGATGAATATCTTAGTATCTATTGCTTTCTTTTGCTAACAGCAGATCTTCGAATCGTATGTGATTTATGATGCTCTAGGCTTATTTTCTACACTTATTTTCTTCCAAAGCATGAAGTTTGTAAAGCAATTCAAATGATGACATATCAAGGCATCATTTTGCTCTTTTACTCCAAAAATCATCCATTCCATAGTTGTGTAAGGAACCAATAGCAGTGGAGTGGAGCTAACTAAGAATGAGATGGGCTGCAGCAATGAAAGCTGCTTCACATTCCCGTCTGATCTTGCTATCCTTAATTCTGGCCCCACAGGGTGAACTGAGTTCAGCAGCACTTTTCTGTGCATATTTAATATGGAAGTGCAGTGTTTCTTAGGATTTGGCAGTCAAAACCAGACAATGCATACTCTGTAAAAAGGAATTAGATAAAACTCTAGTTTGATTCATCTGGAAAAGCTGTAATTTTACCTTTCAGGGTATTTTTCTTTTTTCTTTTTACCACTATGGAGTGAAAATCCCTGAACTACAGTAAGTGGTGACAAAAAAGTGTGGCTGTTTACTACTCCTGCTAAAAGTCCCTGGCAATAGAAAGTAAAGGACTTTCATTTCAACACACCAAAGGTTTTACTCGTTATATACTCAGTGCCTAACAACTGAGGAAAAATGGTCCCATGTCTCGGTCATAAGATCAGGAGCAAATAGAAATGGATCCATTTCCCACCTATGTTATAGACTGTATGATAAATTATTTGAGCTATTTTTGCTTCCATTTTTCCTCTCGTGTTAGAACATTCCATGTATACCACGTGGGTACCAGGCACATTTTTTCTTCACAATTGACAACCTTAGAGAAGGTTCTTAAATTGAAGGTTTAACAAATTGCATCATTATGAATTTGTTCTCAACAATGTAGTATAACCCCAGTAGAACATGCACTGGGTACACTACAGAGCATTTTTTTGGTGACATAGCTCACTGTTTTAGATGGAAAATGGATTGATTAAAGGAATTTATGCTACTTCTCCACAAGAAAATACCCCACTGCTAACAGATGGTCTTCTCTGGAAGTGTAATCTATCCACACAGAGTTTTTCAGCACACTGGCAGCAGAAAACATGTTTTTCTCCAGACCCTAAGCCAGCAGAACAATGTTGGCTCAACTTTGCCAGAAATGCCATGTGGGGGACCAAAGCACTGCCCCACAGGACCTTGGGAAGTCCCTAGTCCACAGCTCTGCCCAGAGGAGTCTCAGCTATGGGGTCAGACTGTGTTGCTCAGGGCTTTATCCCATGTAGTCTAGTAATCCTCCATGGAGGGAGATGGCAGAATATCCCTGTGCCCTGGCCCTGCTCTCTGGTTTTCTTTGTGGGGAAAAAACTTTTTCTGAAACCAAGCCTGAACCTCTCCTGTTTCATCCAGTGTCTTTCACTCTCCCACCAGACAGCACCGTGAAGAGCCCATCCTCATCCCTGTGATCCACTTTACACCCTGGGCTGAAATTATGTGCTGGGAAGCCATCTCTGCTTCCACTGAACCAGGCCTGTCTCCACAGCCTCTCCTTGCAGGGTGAGTGATCCAACCCTGTTGTCCTGAGCCCCCCAGTTTGTTTGTCCTACCTGGTGGCCCAAGCAGGATGGCTCATCCTTGGCCGGGTCATGCTGGCAGTCCTTCTCCCTCACAACCCCAGGGATGTGCTCAATGAGGACTTGCTCCATGTTTTTTCCAGAGGCTGTAGTGAGGTGAGGCTGTATTGTTCCCTTAGTCTTTGGCACCCCTGCCAGCTGTTAGAGGGCGAACACATTTAAATGACATAACTAATATATTTGGAAAAAGTAGGTAAGTGTCTTCATTAGAACTGACAAAGCAGCTGCAAGCTTCAAGCTAAGAACAGGTGAAAAACAATGGGCCTAAGTTGAACCTAATTAAGTTAATTAGTTGAACAAATAGAGAAAAAAAGGTAATTAGCACCACTCCACTAGTAACGTGCTTGACACAGGATAATTAGCCTTTTTGAAAAGTACCATGGAGCACTGCAGTGATCCAACTGTGTAGGTTTTCAGCTCTGCACAATGGAGTCGCCAGTGCAGACATGTAATTTCCTGGAGAACGCGAGACAAATGTGGTGAGTGAGTTTATTGGAAATGGAAAGATGCATTTCTTCCTAAAATATGCTCTAACACATACACAGTACAACGGGTACAAAGGTCCAAAAAACCTGCTTTGATACATATTTGTAATATGACTGTATAATCTGTTTTAAAACACTGATAATTTGCTGTAAAAAAGATCATCCCCCTCTCCTTTTTTTTTTTTTTTCTCGGAACAGAACAGTGTTTTCATCACATTATTAATGCTTTATGTGACTTCTATAAAATCGGTATAGCAGTAATCCTGTCAAATTCTTCTCAGACCAACTTTCAATAGAAAAGCAGCCTTAAATAAAAATTGAGTACAGGCCAAGCAACAGAGGGGAGAAATGTCAATCTGTAAATGCTGTGTTTCTATATCTCAGTTTGGAGCATTATCTGTCATTGGGGCCTATTTATTAGGGTAGAGATTGAACCAGAATATATATTAGTTTACTGTTATGAAGGAATGCTGCCTTCCTTACAGTTTATTATGCCCTTGGGTGTCGTAATGACTTTCTACCTGTATTAAATCCTTGTGTTTTTTTAATGAAATGCATGCTCTTCCGCCTTAATGAGCACTCAAACATAATTTATAATCAAACATTATGAATCTGCAATTGCTACATTCCCCATTCACACCTAATGGCTTCCAATGTAAAATCCAACGTTATTTCTGATGGATCAGTCGCTCTGTCCTAGTGGGTAGATCTTGCTCTACAAAGGTTTCATAGAACACTTTTCATTTGGAAGCAAACGCAGGTCAGAATCACCTCTCGTAGCTGTGGATGCCCTAGGGGCTCACTTTCGTTCTGATATTCCCTTACACAGCACTTAAGTGTCATGGATACCTACTGTACTTCAGTGTTAAAACAAAAGGTGCTTTGCCACCTTCTTTGGATGATGTGCTACCACTAATGGAAAAATGGCTGAGGTTATTCTTTGGGCAGTCCCACCGAAATGTTTCAGCTCGGTCAGAATAAAGACGTGAGAAGATAGGCTTTTATTTGGAGCCAAATATAGACTTGATATCATGAAAAAAAAAGCAGCAGAGGAGATTGCCTAGAGCTGAAGTACATGTAGTTGGCTGCCTCGTGTTCCCTAGAGCCCAAGCGAAGTGCGGGTGTTTGTTTTTAAAGGAGATCCTTATGTTACAACGAAGAGGACCAAAACCCAGCTAAGTAAAAAGGTTGAATATTGCCAGCAGATAAAGAAAAAAAAGAAAAGGAGTAACGAATGCATGATGATTCCAAATGTCCTCTGCAAGAATCACAAACACTGCTACATTTTCTTTCTAAAATAACCCATGTAGGTTTCCATTGCTTGGCAGTGACTTCAGGGGAGAGCTTCTCATTGATTTCAACAGTACTGTGATTCATATCAGCGTTGGGGAAATGGCTTGTAACTACTGTTTCCTCGTTTGTAACAGTGCAAATTAGCTCACACCAAAAGGATGTGTCAAAAGTGGAACTAAACATGGCATAGCTGATTAATTAGACACATTTGTGTCATGAAACTGGGATAACTGAGGATGAACGACTATCTCTTTACTAAAGATTGCTGTATCGGGTGATGCAAACTCATACTACACATTTTGCTATTTTACACAACACCTGGTTTAAGATCTCTAAGAGTTCTTTTATTGACTTAAAAGCTTCAGCAATTTAAAGCTTTCCTGGTGTTGATGGACTTCACCATATATTTTCTGAATATCAGACATTCCTTTGGACACGTCTTATTCCAAGCTGTTACTTTATGCCGTACATTAAAAATATCCTCCATCTACACTAACAGAAATAAAAATTTCCCATAACTTAAAATGTTCATATTTGTGAATTACTATAGCTAGAAATATTTTCTGTCACTTCAATATAAGTAAGAAAAATCCAGCTAGCTAACTTATACCATACTGAATAAATTAGAAATATTAGAGATGATTGATCAGATTGTCATTTTATACATGTGAAAAAGATACAAGGCTGTGGAAAATAAGAGAACTTATTTTATACATTTGTGGTTAATGATCTTGCCTATTTTCTTCCTCTGTACACAGCAGTATATAGTTAATATATATCAAATGGGAATTTTCAAATAGAATCAGTGAATCTAAATGCTTCAAACAGCCACAGGGACATTTATTCCAAAGAGTGAATCCAAAATGACACAGCTAATGAGTATGTCCTTGAAGGACTTAGGCTGCAGTTATGCATATGTAATTTGGTTATGACAGATTCATTAAGGAAAGGCTGAGATGTCCATATTACCTGAAACCTATTTAAAGAGAACATCTGTTTTTCTAAATGGAGAGCATATTTGAACTGAGAATGAGCAAGAGATCTTATCTTTGTACACGGAAAGAATAGGAGGAAGAACTTAAGACAAACAATTAAATACCAACATCAGCTAACATGATCTTGTGCAAGAAAATAACCATATAGAAAACGACATGTTTTCTGAGCTAGATCAACCCGTATATTCACAAGTATGTATGTTCACTAGGGCACTAAAATCTACATAAATAAAAATAGATTTTCCCCTATGCTGTATTCACTTCCAATACCTTCTAATGTATCTCAGGTGATAC
>NW_010233540.1:9063-27552 GCF_000690775.1 Eurypyga helias
TGTACAGTTATTTTAGCCTTCTTTATATGTGTGGTATACCCCAGTGAGAGGCAAAGGAAAAGACAAGCTTTCAGTCAGACATTCTGCACCTTTGTATACTGTGGCTAGGACAAATTCCCCAAAGGTTCAATCTAGCACTTAACTTGGACTGAGAAGCATTTGCATACAGTATATCTGTGTCAACCTCATCTCCCCTTACCTCCCCTTCTAAGGCCAATAGAATCACAGAATCACAGGATCACTGAGGTTAGAAAAGACCTGTAAGATCATTCAGTCCAACCGTCAACCCAGCGCTAACATACCCACCAGATCATGTCCTCCAGCACCATGTCTAAATAAAAACAACAACTCGAGTCCACAATGTTACAGCAGAACCATGTAAATCAAGTATATTCCCCCATAAGTAATGGCTGCACATTAACCACTAACAATATATTTTGCAAAATCACATTCTGTAAAAAGGACCAAGGAAGGTATAAATGGAGGAATATAAATAAATAACCACGAGTTTAAATAAAGGAAGAATGCCCAAGAAACTAACACAAACCCCCACACTGATGTGGTGTCTCAAGACTATGCTGAGCCTTTGCTTTACCATGTGGCTTAGCAGGATCTGCAGATAGCAGAGTTTGGGTGCAGTGAGATCTGGTCGTCAGAAAAGTCTGAGCTGTGGAGAGCCGCTCCTTGATTCTTCAGACAAAGTGCATTACTCTTGCACTATGAGCTTGGTTTGCTTATATTAATCTGGAACATAAAAAGGGAAGAATTTCTCTACTCTCTGTCACTGGAACAAGACATTCCAGTGTTAAGTAGAGCAGATTTTATGGAGGAATTGGTTACACTCTTATTTTGTATTCTGTGTTATTTTACCACATTTTAAAAGTAAACAATTCTGTAATTTTCAGTTCTTAACTACTCCTAATGAAAAGCCATATTTGACATATTATCCACTGTTGATTTCCTCCATCTCTGTCCTACTGTTTCCTCCACAGCCAGCATATTACCAAAGGAGGACTAACCTTGTGAAAAGCTCATGTTATACCGTGTCCATTACAATTCTTTTCAGGAAGTTAAGGAAGGTGTAAGATATCCCATTGTCTTCCCCTTCTGCTCTGTTGAGACTGTTGATGAGTCTTTCATGTTTTCCCGGGTATTACTGTTGATGTGATATTTGCATATGTACCAGAGCTCAGATTTTTAATTGAAAATGGTCCTGAGCATCAGGACAAGCATTCTCTGAATGTGAAAAATTATTTGTTGGTTATAAGGTTTTAATCATATATCTACCTGAAACATGACAGGAAATGTATAAATGATTTGTATCTCTTCTTCATTAAAATTAAAAACACTACAAAAATTAAGCATGAGTAGTATGTAAAAGAGTGCAAGGGATAAAAATAATTCCAGGCTTACTGAAGGCTGGTCACAAGCAGCTGAGTACCTGCTGTTACAGTCTCAAGCTTTCCCACAACAACAGCTTCAATTCATTTAGGCACTTAGAACAACAATTTTTTTTTACAGGGAGAATAAAATAAATAAATGAACTGTTCAGTCAGTATACCAAAAATAAAAGGAAAAAAACCCCCAAACAAACCCCAAAAAACCCCAAAAACCCCATAAATTACCAAATTTGAGAAGAGCTTTAGTTCAGTTTATGAATTTAACACAAAATGAAGGACATTCAATATTGTGCTTTGTATGTTCTTTTTAACAATTCATCACTCCCTTAATATAAATATGCTGTCCTAAAAAACACAGAATCATGGAATCACAGAATCACAGAATGGTTTGGGTTGGAAAGGACCTTAAAGACGATCCAGTTCCAACCCCCCTGCCATGGGCAGGGACACCTTCCCCTAGACCAGGTTGCTCAAAGCCTCATCCAGCCTGGCCTTGGACACTTCCAGGGATGGGGCATCCACAGCTTCTCTGGGCAACCTGAATAATGATATATATAAATGATATACAGGTAAGTTGAAGTGAAAAAGGAGAGTTTGCATATTTGGCTACAGACCACTGTAGTGCTTTTGGCAAATAAGATGAAAGAGTAAGTAAAGAACCAAAGTAAACATGTACTTCCTCTTACCAGACTAACTTCTCATTCCTGTCCAACAACCCTGAATGTACACTGTAAACAGGCAAGAGAATTTTGATGATGGCAAGTGTGTCTCATTACTCACTTATTAAACTCAGTTGGAGAACACAAATTTATTTCATTCTGAACATTACCTAACAATGAATTTAAAATTAAAAGAACCATTATGTACAGAAATGCACTGATGATGAATGAAGACAGTATCGGTGATTTACCCCAATCTTTTAAATGTTTTGCTTCCTGTCTTTGTTCCGACCCCCATATCTTTAATTCTTAAAATTCTGCTCTGAAAAGCAATAAAGTACAGTTTGTCTTCCTCTTAACTGTAGGTTGGGAGCCAAACTGAGATTTCTAATTTCAGCTTTCAGCAATCATACTGTTTTTTTTTTTTCTTTTCTAGAGGTTGTCTTCCTACTTGAAAATATGTACTTTTTTTTTCCCTTGGAGAACGGAGAGACAACATCCCCATTTTGTCAGAGGAAAGGCCTCCTTCAACTAGCTCAGTGCACTGATTGAAATTTGTTTCCTCCTCCAACTTGCAACTTCTTTAACTCTTCAACTTCCTATTATTTGTCAAGAATATTGATCAGTGAATTGATCAGTGGTTGATTTAATAGTGAATTTGAGATCCATCTTATTTTTCTTACAATCAAGAAACATGTTTCCTCCTCTTACATGCACTGCAGCCAGGATAAAAAAGCAAAGGAAAATTATCAGTAAATGAGACCCTTTTGTTTCACAGATTGAAGGGCACAGCAGCCTACCGCTAAAGACACTCTGTGAAAGACCTTAACTGTACATAGACAAAGTGTTTCCATCAGGCCCCTGGGGCTGGCTGCCTCAGGCTTTTGCTAAGCAGTCAAAAAAGCATCCCTCATTTGGGAAACTCTCCCTGTATTCTCAGCTGAGGTTCTGATCACTCTGCAGTCGCCCTCTTGAAAGTCCATTTTTGCCTGTTATCTGTTTCGTATTCTTCTGAAGTTCACTCAGTTTGTGATTGGCATCTCACGCCTCCAACATCACTCCTACATCAAAAAGCTCTTAGCACTAGCCTAGCCAATTGCCATGGTCTCACCCTTCTGAAAAAAGCAGTCTCTTTTCCCCTCTACTCAGTCAACTCCTTTTCTCTCTTTAGCCTGCACTACTGATTCTCAAAGGAGTTTTAAATCTAACGACTTCAAAATGCCAGGAGAGGAGAAAGGAAAACGTCCATAGAAGCAGTCTTCTGAAGTACTAGTGGATAGAGTACTTGATCTTTGTTTCAAACCTAGCATTTATAACCATATAGAAGTTGATATTTTAAGACAGCAATGCTATAAAAAAATCTCAGAAAATGAAACCCCAGCACTGGTTAATGTTATATTGGCAGCATTGCTGAAAATGAGTGAGCCAACAGGAAGCCTAACAAACAAGGTGAAGTGCAAAGCAAGCCAGCCAGCATTTACCTATGCAGACTTGGAGTTTACCTAGAATGACCAGAAAATTATAAAAAATAAAAAATAGCTTTAAAAAGCATTCTAACGTCAGTATGTGTTCAAGGATCACCACTACCAGATTTTTACCTTTTTGAATTCTAAGTAATAAATCAACCATTGGTTTACCAAACAGATTTCAGTGAAGATGCTCCAAAATGAACAATGGCAGATTGAGACCCAAGGTTAAAAAAAGAGATAATAAATACCCAGCTGGACAAATATTTCATGGGTGAAGAAGACTGAAAATGCAGGATTGGCGGAGAATAAAACACGTTTGTGACCATCGAGCAAAAAATTTTGTTTAGAAATAGTGATTTGAGTAAAAATGCTTGTTAAATGGACGTAATTCATAACATCAGGAGTGTCAAAGCCTCAGCAGTGTCCCTTTATCATGCAAAAGACAATACAGAAAGAGCACTTGCGGGGAGGTTAGGCTGTAGAGGCTGCACAAGGCTGCAATATCTGCCTTCTGAAGCCTGCTGTGCCTGTGCGATACATTCTGCCACCTGAGACAGCAGTGTAGATGACAGACCATGCATCACAGCCATGCCCTTTAGCTTTGGAGGTCGCAGCCTTACCCAGACCTGCGTAAGCACGTATTGACTATACTCAACCATGGTTTTAGCATTAATTTTAATCTTTGAGTACTCTATTTTGTTAGAAAAGATAAAGGCAGTTTGAATCTCTTTTTTGTGTTTGTTTGTTTGCTAAGGGTGTAAGTTTGCTGTAAGTAAGATGTAAGTGGATCAAAAAAGTGCACATGCCTACCTGGCAAGAGAAGGAAAAACCCCAAATCCTCAGTGAACATTTGGACAAATATTACTCTACTAATTCTGCAAAGTATTCTGCAAAAAATGTAGGATAGAGTTCTTCCTTCAGAGGCTTCACCACCACATAAAACTAGCAGAAAAGCAAATGTGCCTGCAAAGAGGAGGGTGATTTTGTCATTATGGAAAACTAATGAAAAGAGCTTAATTTTGTAAGAAAATCCACACTGAATTTGTACGATAAAGCAGAGAAAAGGCAGGTCCCCTGTTGTTTTATAAACCAACAGGCAGAATGTAATTTTCTACTACACGTTACTTAGTGCTTGAGAAAACTGTGAGAACAACTTCTTTGTAAAATTTCACAGTATTTTTAAAATGGCAGGATGTCTTCAAAAAGCCTTTATGATGTGAACCACATCTTCGTATCTTCAGTATGTGAACCAAAATTTATTTGCTTTTGAAATCTAGGAGTTTTAGATATGTGCGCAATGCATTTCACCCCATCTATTCTTGCTGTTAAACTATTTTTAGCATCATTTCTATTACATACATTTCTCACAAACATTGTCAGCACTGGTTTGCTTTTCTTTGTAGCTGAAACGCAGCAGTGCTAACTAAACTAAGACTTTTCTTCTCTGATAAATGAGCTCACTGCTGGCTATCCTATATATAGCCCATTATTCTCTGTTAGGAACCAATAAATCAACAAAAGTAGTTATTTTCTCTGGCAGCTTGCTTAGAGTGGTGAAAAAGAAATCTTCAGTAAATCTTAATTACTTTTGGATTTTTATTTTTTTATACTGATATGATAAGATAAATTAATTCTGACATTTGAGGAACTTCACAGGAAGTTATCTCCATATAGCCATCATTAAAAGCACTAAACTGAATAGCCCTTACTTAGCAGAAAATGATACAGACTTCTGAATGGAATTTTGAGAAACACGCAAAACCAGTTCACTGACAAATAGCTTTAGACAGCGCATTTCATGAGAAGCTTTTAATTAAATAGACTCTAAGGTTTCTAGAACAAGGATGATATTGCTGAAGTCCATTTTTGAATCAATGGAGACTTGAATATATTTCCAGGGGAAGCTTATTACAGCATTTCATGTACTCATGACTTCAACAGAGATTTCATCTCTTTTTTTTTTTTTTTTTTTTTTTATTTTGAAGGACCACTCAAAGGCCAGAGAAGCCATGCTGTGCCAGGAATTAACTGGTATTTTGTTAGAGGCCCTTTTCTACAATAAATTGTCTGACTGGGTCTCTACTGTAGCTTAAAAAAGTTCTGAACATGACTTCAGCTTTGGCTTTGACATATGACAGTCTGGTATGCCCCAATGTCCTTACTCTCTAATGTCCTTGTGATAGAATTTATAAATTACTGTATTATTTATTACTGCATACATATACTTTATTAGTACACTAAATCTGCTAAATGAATCATTTAATGATACACTGTTACTTCATATAGATTTGACACACTGTGACTAGAAACATAAAAGAGGGGTATAGTTCGGCACAGAGAAAAAAAGCTCATCTGAATATCAGTGTTGTGAAAGCCAAAAGATAAGCAGTGAGGGGCTGGGTGTTCAATCTCAGGCAGGGGTGAGAAGAGCCCAGAAGTGGTGTGTGGAGCTTCACCATTTTACAGATTGCTTAAGTTTGTTATGGTACAACGTATATCACCCAACTGATGGGAGGTCATTCATCTCGCCACTTACTCAGCTTGGGGAATATTTTTAACCTTTCTGAATGATGAGTTAAGAAACAGCTTGGCCATGCCCCTTTCGTAGCCTGTGCTCATCCACGGAAGATGCAGGTATAAGAGAAAGCTGAGGCAAGCACATGAAGAGGATAAATCACCAAGAATCATTAAGAATTCTAGAAAACATGATCTATCAAGAGTAACTGGAAAGAGACTAGAAAGGATAAAAAGAATTAAAGTTTCTTGTTGGAGAATGCCAACACATTTCTTATGGAGAGTTTAGCTCTACATGTATTTCATCTCTCTACACCTATCCTATATAGCTTTACAAGAAAATAACAAACCTGTGTCATTAAGGGCTGAATGTTTTAGAGGAATGTCTTATGATTTAGGGTACCTTATTTAATCTGCAGTGGTTACCAAATAAATCAATTAAATTGAATTAGTTTAGTGTCAACAATAACTGTCAGGGTATGTAGTGGTTTGTGGTTGGAATTAGCGTGATCAGGTGAACTTTTCACCATGCCCTGTTAGCTTTCATAAGCATTCAGTAGAGAAAAAGAGAATTTTGTCTCCTCCAAATATTGACCTTTGCTTTTGTCTGGAGTAACATGCTCTAAACAAACAAGTTTGCCTGAAGTCTTTCAACTGACTTCTGAAAGAAAGAAAAGATGGAAAATATGGGATAGGAGGGATTTGGAATATAAAATTGAGGAAGGCAAAAATTTCCCCATCATACATGATTGTCAATATCTGAATAGTTTTAATGCATAGCGCAGTATAATCATAATAATGCGTAGTTTTCTGAAAAATCTGTATACTCATTTAGCAAAAACGGTGACATAATTTCATAAAAAATAACCACGAGGCAACAGGTACAAAGCAAACAAAGGAGATGTCTGTTTCCAGAATATGCCGTTAGGTTATGAAACCTTCCCACCCGATCTCATGGGTGATAATAGGTTTGCACTGTTTCAAATCAAGACTGAAGAACTATATTGAAAATAAAATCATGAAAGGTTGCTATACACAAAAGGAATATCGCCAACTCATGATATCCCTGATTTGCAGCTGGTTAGGGGCTGGGTAAATATGCAGGGAAAGTACTGGATGTACTTGCTGTGAGCCTATGTTCTTCCTGAGAAGCAATTTCGTGGCCATTGCTGGAGATGGAATGTTGGGATAGGGGGATCTGCAACCTGACTTTGTTTATCTGTTTTTAGATCCTCATGTCTGTTTTGCTTTTTCTTACTTTCTACATTGCAATTCTATTCTTCCTTTATTCAATTCTTCATGAGATTAACTTTGTTATGAGAGTCTTATCGTATGTCACTGCCATTGTCCTTTACATGACATGAAATGTGCAGGGCTCTTAGCAGTTTATTCTTATGACTTAGAGACATTCCTTGAGCTGGATGACATGTGCAGAAGAACCTGACTCTTACCCTATTACATGCAAGAGATCTCATTGTTGTCATGAAGTTGACAGGATATTCATACCTTGACACCACAATACAGTGGCTGCTACTACAACTTATGTCTTTCACTGGAAATTAGGCTTATCTCAGGCATTTCTTTTTTTACGTTGTGGAAGTGTATTGTGCACAATGATTCTTGAGACACAGAGTGAATTTCCTTTCTATCCAATAGCTCATTACAAATCCTTACACAAGTTTGAAATTATACACTCTGCACAGGCAGGTCCACATGCCGAATTGCAACTTCAAACACATTAGAGATTTTTTCTTTTATCTCCCCCCACTAAACATATAGAGACTAAATTTTAGGTCAGAGCATGCTTTTGTTCCAGTGTTGTTGGGTTGTGTTGTGGTTTGTTTTTTTGGTTGTTGTTTTTTTTTTTTCCCCCCTTCAAATGTAATAGAAGACAAAATCAAACTGATCTTTACTTAATAAGGAAAGCAGAAGTTGCTGAGCATAAAAGCTAGTCATAAGAGATAGAACAAGAAATAACTGTCCCCTGCAATTTTTCAAACAGTGAAACTGTACATGGAGAGATAAAAGAAACAATTACTTGAAGAACAGCTACTCAGAAAACATTTTTAACGATGTATGGATGTGTCATTAATTCCTAACTGCTGTCAGAATAAATGTTCTCTTGGAAAATGGCTATATTTAAAGGGAATTCATGTTTTTCAGTTCTCCCTGCAGTTGGCATCAAATGAGAGGAAAATGAAGGGCAGATATTGAAGCCTGAAGAGCTTGAGAAGAAGCCAAAAATTATTCAAGTTCTGGGAGTCTTAAGTTATTGTAGGTACCACTAAGACAAATCATCGATGAGTGATTTATTAATCATTGACTAATACTATTTCTTGCCTATGGATCTTGTGCATACCCCCCCGTCAAGAAAGGCATTTCTCAGTAATATGGCAGAGTGGAAAGAGGCACAATGTTTCCCCAACTGAAAGTGGACGGGTAATCAGTTTCAGCACTGAAGGATCTGCCCTGGCATAGGAACGGTCTGTGGAGCCTACTGTTGGCACTGGTTTCACCACGATGGTATGCTGATTTTCTCAGACAGGGAAACTGTCCAGGTAGCCTAAGAGATGACGTAGTTTTAGGTTTGTTTTATGCCAGAGGAAACCAAATATTAAGAGTTATCTTACAGTGGAGGGGACCTTACTCACTGATGCATAGACCTGTGCCTGTCAATTTATGCATCAAGATGCCCTAATCCTCCTTTCATTAACCTACAAAATCATTCTGTCATCAATTACTATGGAAGTGTTTAAGTACTTTAAGATCCTGAGAGAATGCCACCATCACATTTATGTAAAATGTACAGGACTGCACGCTTTTAGGAGCTTGTGGGAGACCATCCCTGGGTGTGCAAGTCCAACCTGGATGATGAGCAATCTTGGAAGGACAGCAGTATGTAAATCTATCTTATATTTCTGAGAATGTTCAAAGGCATGGGGTAAATGTGCAAGTTATAAAAAATATCTACATGAAGGATTGTTTCTGCTTCCCCTACAGTGCCTTCTGTGTGGGTCCAGAGATAAACCACAATCGTGTGGATTTTTCTCATGAGGTAATTCAAAAAACAGTTAATGCTAGCTTGCCATCAGTGAGGTCTTACTGTGGCAGAAAGGAAACTCAATGGTTTTCTCTTCGCATAAGAGCCAGACTTTCCCCCACAACACAAGCACTATGCTCAGTATGATGCCACGCCAATCCCAGAAGTGAACCGTTTATTTGCTGCACATGTTCTAACTGGTTTCAGGTTTTCAGCTGAAATGTTGGCAATCATTTTAAAGCTACACAGTTCTCACAAGACAGACTACAAGTGAAGATGCAGGGCTAAACACAAAATAAAAAAATGTATTTTTGACACTTTAGGGGCTGGATGAAAAAAGGGAAACTTGAATCCACACAGATAAAACTGAACTATGATAACAGCAGCTAAAGCTGTTCTTCCTTCTTCCATGCAAAGAATTTTTCCAAATCCTTTTAAAGAAAACTTCGTGTTTGTCAATTTTTATTTTTACCACTTTCACACACTTACAAATGTAAAGTACACAATAAAAGAGAAAAGTCAGTGGCCAGAGATAAAACAGAGGAAAAGCTGTTTTTCTTCTGAGAAGCACAGCTAGTGAAATATGGTTTCCAGCTGGTACCTTACCTCTTCCCTTACTTTAGAGAGGCCAGTTCTCACCCACAGCCTGCTGTCAGTTCAGCCCTTCCAGTCCTCATTTCCCTGTCCCTTCCTTGACCCACATGTTCAACATTTCTTCCCAAAAGTCCAAAGATTACAACCACAAAACACTGATGCTGTGTAGCTCACCATACCTGCACTGTAAGAAGAAAGCAGGTGTCCACTAGTCTCACACTTCGGCTTTTCCTCCATGGGACACCCACCCAGGACTCTTCCCTCTACCCACCACTGACTTGAACAAAACCTGTAGAAATTTGAATCACTGAGGTGTCCACCCTGTTGCATTCAATTCAAACTAATCAGCTCCAGGTTACTGGAAGAATAAGGGGAAGGAAAAGCAACAAATTCTGTACAATCATTTCCTTAGGCACACATGGCATTAGGGACAGTGATGCACAGCATGTAAGGCACAGCGGGTCGTTAAGGCAACACCTCATGAACCATTAAAATGTGTTCAGACACTTCCTAAAGGACTATTACTGATAACACAGGGACATAGCAACGTAGGTGTTGACTGAACGTGTTGACCGTGTTTTTCCTCAAAAATGCCTACAAAGTGATATTATGTGAAATTTTTATGACAAACACTAGATCATTATATAGAAAAATCAGGGCACCTGCTGCTACTGACCAGTGCTAGTCATCAGAACAGCCTCATACTTCTTTTTGGGGGCCAATATATTTAAGAATGTATTAAAATCTGAATTTTCAATTACCCAGGTTGAGATTTATATACATACCTTTTGATCTGAGGTTAAGTGTAAACACAGGAAGGTCCCTATTTTGTAGATCCAGCATGGAACTGTAACTCTTTCCTGAGAACAGCAGATTTTGTGATACACAATCATTCAAGTCATCTGTTAAACATATTGTAAGGAGACAGTTACTGATGATGCAGTGGCTGTTTGGCAAGAGGTTCTTCAATAATGGGAATAGATTGGTCTATTACAATCAAACCTCATTTCCCTTCTCTCTTATCAGCATAAGACAAGAATAATTGTGACAACTGCTACTTTTTTCTTCTAAATTTAGCAGTGGGGTGCACTGCCATGTTTGGTTTTGATGTCACATTTTATAAAATTTTGTTGTTATGGGAGCTATGTATGGGCTATGTGCCTTAGAGACTGGAAGAGTGAATTTTTATTGTCATCTTGTAGGGTCATTAAAATATTGAAATTAAAAACCTGTGAAGATCACAGAAGACAGCATTACATAAAACTACTTATAAAAGTGGTAGAAGAAAAGCTCTATCTTCCACTTCTGTTTGCCCATTTTCTAATAACACCAGAGCTTATCAAAAGGTCAGGATAGCTCTGCTTGTGCTGTGACTCTGTCATAAGTATCTGACTTTGACTTAGATTTGGATGAAATTATTTTATCTATGATATACATCTGCTTGGCTATATGTCAGACTTCCCAATACCTACAATATCTACATCTACATGGTACGTTCAGTCTCTCCTGGGGGGAACAGTGAACCCTTAAATTGGACCAATGTTTTAAGATAGCTATCGACCCAACACGGCACTGGCATTTTTCTAGAGTTTGAACAAGGGACTTGGATTCCTCTGGCAAATCATGTCAGCGATGTGCAATGGTTCGCAGTGCTCAGAGTGAACAGCACCCTCCTCTCGACTTAGCGGTGAGGAGTTCCAGCAGTGCAAGGAGGACTGCAGCAACCTTCCCAGGACAGCTAAGCAACCTTCATTTGACTTCAAGCAGATGTTTTCATGAAGAACAACCCTAACCCTGACACTGCTTCCTAAAATTAAAATAATAAGTTAAAATAAATGAGTTAAAATTAACTCATGAGTTAAATTTAACTGAAGTTAAAATAATATGAGATGGACCCAGAAAATTCAGAACCTGGCTCAGTTTTTATCTCAGACCACTACACTTACACCACAGAGACAACTGTGTAATAGCAAGGCAACTTGAGGTTTTTACACCTCTCAAAGCACCTTTTTGTCATGCCTACAATATCAGCACAGTGATGTCAGGCTCACAGTTCATTCCAATCTAATCACACTCAGACAATCTGCTACATAATACTCCTGGGGCTTCCTCTGTATCAGTCTTCCTCATTGTTTAAAATACCCAGTAGAGTTGATTCCTCCAGGGAAAGTATAACGTGGGGAAGAGAAGGAAGAAAATAATTTAGAACCTATACCTACTGCTCTAGCTGAAATTAATAGGATGTGAGACATAATGTTCAGCTGCGTATCCACGGGAGCTGTTTCTACTATAAAATGAAATTGAATCAATAAGCCATAACAGTCAAACAATTCCTAGGAAATAAACACGTTAATATCAGATCTAAGCACCTTTCAGACAGCCTGATTTCTTAAATATATCTGAAAGTACCAAATAGGATGAGTTCTTCAGTTGAGAACTGAAAAAACATTACAAAGACAGTTTAATTTCTCATTTTTTAGTTTCTTCTGGAAGGAACTCTGGTTTTATTTTTGCCTCCCAAAGTTGCAAACCAGAACTTACGGCTACTCCATAAGAATTCATCTCATCCTTAGCATTACTGATGCAGCTTCTCAAGCTTTCAAGACAAAGGTGACTTATTATCTGTTTGTTTAAAATAATAGTATGACTATATACTTTGAAATAACAGATGTACTGTTGTGCATTACAGTGTGTTTTATCTGTGTGCTCTGTGTTATGTTCCTGTGAGAAGAGTAATCCATTCCAAACCAAACCTTCGGAAGAAGGGGAGGTTTGCTGAAACTGCTATGAGGGAAAGCTGTTAAAACTTCAGAGTGCAGAAAATAGAAGAATCCCAGCCTGCAGCTGGGAAACTACAGCTCATTCAGAGACAGACAGATAAAGTGAAGATTAAAGAGTGAAAGGGATTATAAAAATAAGATCCCAACAGACCAGAAATAATTATTTTTAGGGGCAAAATTTGGACAGTCATCAGTTAATAAGAAGCAAGCACCCACCTTTGCAAATACACAATAAGTAGGGGAAGAACTAGTGTATAAGCATTTCTTCTATCTATTCTTTCTGTCCTGGTACTTTTAGGATTTCTTCATGTTAAGAATTATCTAATACTTACCTTGGGATGTAGTGATGAAAGAGTTTTCTTTAATTTAAAGGTCTTTCCTTCTTGAAGGAGTTCAACATCAGAAAGTCTCAGCAGATCTTCCTCAACTGCTACACAATTTGCATTGCCCATATCAAAATTTTAATTTTTTATTTTTTTCTGAGGAAATTAATTTCTACGCAAAATATATTGATTCTTGGTTAAAAAAAAAAATTCTAAGCAAACCTGAACTCTGCCCCTGGCTCTTTTTAAGCTAAAGGTCGCTTGTGTGGACGATAAAGACGTTGCGCTCCCCACTTACGAGGAGGCATAAAGACGTGTAAGTACACAGATATATGCCTTTTCTATTTCATTTAAAAAATGAAATAATTTTAATTTTGAAAAGGATTTGCAGAACATTGCTGTATTTCATACTTCAAACTTGAGGTTTTGTATAATATAATATAATATCACCGTCCCTCATATTTCTTTGATTTCTTATAACTGGGTTCAAATAATTGAAAAATATCTCTTCTTTTTCCCCCCTTTCCTCCTGCCCCAAAGGCTAGACTATTTAAATTCATGAGGTATTCTTGCACAGTTAGAAGACATTTCTATTATACCTCACAATATCTGATCTATGAAGAGAGCAAGAAAATTAAAATGTGATTATCTTAGACTCTAAGGATTAAACTTCTGAATTTTGAGAGAATCTGTCTTCCCTCTCTGCTAGATGCTTTTTACAGAGAGACAGAATATGAAGCATCCATATCCCTGCAATAGGAATTATATGAAAAGTATTTGCAGGTTCTTTTCAGGTTCTCCTGCAACTCTGAAACACCAAAATGCTTTGGCATGTTTTAAAAAGAAGGATTTATATATATTAAATACATATATTCTATACATATTAAGCATGAAACTTATATTACCAAAACTTTTTCTTTTCTTCATCCTTAGAAGAATAAGAATAAATATGGCCTCACTGTCTCTAATAGATTGTCAGAAGTTGGAAGTGAAACAAATGTGATCTCCAGGACTCTAAAGAGCTGAGCCAGGTGTTCAGACTCTATTGGAATAGCAGTAGGAGACTATCAGTATCTTTGGCAGAAGAGCTGAAATACTATTTTATTCCTTTTGATAGAAGTAAGAACTAAACTTACAGTAGAAATATGATGCATCCTTTAATCTTCAGAAAACATGGAATTTATTCTTCACTTGCTCCAGTACAGATACTTAAGGAAAGCTTGTCAGAGGTAGAGTAAAACACTAAATGAAACCAAATCAGCATGTTGTAGCAGAAGGATAAATACCCCAGAATGGACATTCTCATTTTACTTCTTGACTAGAATATGGCAATTTTTTTGTTGTGGTTGTTGTTGAACAACACATGATCAACAACTCAACATATACTCAACTCATGATCAACAACTCAAGATACACCTGATCTTGACAAATACCCATCATTCAACCCCTCTAGTAATCTCCCTATGCTAAAATTGCAATTCTACGGTCCTTGCTTCTCTAGGAAAAGAATAAGTATGTTGTGACTGTGAATCTAGAATCTAGACCGGAAATTGCCCTGTTTGTGGTGTGACTTACTCTCCTCTTTTCTCAGATGTTTGCAATGCAAGTATGCCTCTGATCTGCAAAATAGTGTTTTCCATTGATGGAATTGATGAAGAAGGGTAATCAAGCCCCTGACACTACTTTCAGGTACCAAATTGAGTTTCCTCACTCCACAGGTAGAAAGCTTTTGACCTTGAATGTGCACTGAGGAGATTTACTACAGAAATCACTGAAGGAGAATAAATATGGAATACCAAGGCATAAATTCTTTTTTTTTAATTTTTTCTTTTTTTTTTTTTCTTTCTTAAGCATAATCATACCTCAAGGATAGATTATTCTGAAGTTTTAAAGTGAAAATCCAATTTGAATGCTAGGCTGGAGCTGTGCAGAGAGGAAAGGTGTAAAGCAGATGTACCAACATTTTTCTGCTGCAGATGAAGTGCAGAACTGATGCAGAGAGACTTTATATACATCTAGGTGACTAAGCAATGAAAAGCGAATTGTAGAAGTAAGGAAAAGCTGATGGACTGTGACATTTCTTCTGTTTGTGTGTCTACTTCACTGACACTTGACAGTTATTAAAGTTGTCCTCATGTTTGAGGGAGTCATTTCCAATTGCCTCTACATGTAAAAGCTTTCAAGAGAAACACAGTGCATCACTCCAAGAGTTCCAAAATTTAAAGTTTTTCCTATTTAAACCTCTACTTTATATAAATTTGCCAGGCAGAGCAAGAGAACAGGCATTGAGTTGTTCTGACACTTTCTATTACAACATTTCTCCTGGTTTTTTCTTATGCCCCAGATGCTACATCTTTACATAATGCCAGTGAAAAAATGGCATAACCTGGTTTTCATATTTCAGATTAAGTGATATATTTACTTTCCCTTTGAAAGCACGTGCTTCATTTCAGGACATTTGTTGCCAATGCAAAGACAAAGATTGCTGTTCCAAAGTCACTTGGGAGACAACATAGAAATAAAGGGTGAAGACTGACCTAAATGAGCAAAGTGGAGATAAAATTCTGGAAAGTCTGGAAAAACAACACACATAAGGCAGATGACTTCAGGAAATTGCCTTGTACTGAAGTAAACTCACTCAAGAAAGATGCCTGCTTTCTCCCCACCAACCTATTCTCTCACGTGAATATAAGATGTTAAGGTTTGGCTCTGAGTCAAAGCGATGACATTAAAACGGCATAATGTACTTTCTGGAATAGGGGGAAATTCTGGCTGATGCTTCTCCCAGGTTGGATTTGTCCCCCAGGCTCCCACATAGATCCTGTTTGCTTAAAATGTCACAGTTTCCATCATTCAGAACTGCATCAATTTAGCCTAAAAAATAAAATGTTTATTGCTGCTTCTGCCTCCTGCTAACCTGTAAATGAATGCTATTGGCTCTCCACACACATTTGGTTTTCTATCAAATAGTAAAACAAGATGACTTTAACAACAAAAGAAAATAAAACATTCTGAAAACGGCAATCCTCTAGCATCTCTGTTTTCTGAGAGCAGTAAGTTGGCCATCTCCCTTTAGGAAACCACACTGTAGTCATCTATTCTGAAACAGCCCAATCTGAGAGCCAAGAATCAAACAATCTCCTGGTCTGGTACACTGTTAAAATCTCCTTCCTGGGCCTCGTTCCTGTCATTACGATCAAGTATTCTTCTGGATCTGTTAATTTGTTTGCCACCTTTAAATTCAGAGAACTCTCTGTGGAGGGAACTGAATGTAGAAATGCACTTTCTACATGTCGACAGATCTGTTAATTAAATGTCAGTCATAAGATCTGTTCTGCTAGACTCTACCACCAAGCCTAGCAGAGTTTCCAGAGTTGGAAACTGGAATAAAAACATACCAAGGAACAATAAGAAACCACACAATATTACTTGCATAAGATTTTTCATAGGGAATCTATTTTTCATAAGGAATTTAACTTCCCATTTTCCAGAAACTGAAATCAGTGGGACATTTTTCTGAAGAAGCTTAAGGAAGAACAGCGCTATTTTCAGCAAACTCATCTTCTTCTCCATCGGTATTGAGTTATGCAATGCCTGGAAACAAAAAGTAAAGTCGTCTACATACAAGATATAAGGTTTCATAGGGACCTCTAGTTTGGGCATGATTAACTCAAAATACAATGACAGAATTGTCCATTTTTGTATCCATGGGGAAAGTGTCTACTGCAGTGCATTTTTAAAGGTTAGCAAGAGCTGTAGGACAACAAAAGTACGGTCTAATGCTTTCAAATCCATTTGTACTGCTAAGGAGGTGGGATTAGGAAATATATCAAAATGGCCACTTATTCTGATGGTGTCAACCTGTGAGATACCTTAGACCTTTGGAAGAAAGTAAATAGAGGAAGTCTAAACTAAGCTTTCAGTCTATAGAATTAAAATTCACCTAAGAATGTACATAAAGGTAAAATACTAGATGAAAAACTCCACACATCAGTATAAGGCTTTTTTCACTCAAAATATAATCAAGTTGACATATGAGACCCCACGTGGAGTTCTGCATCCAGCTGAGGAGCCCTCAACAGAGCAAGTCTGGAGGAGGCCACCAAGATTCTCCGAGGGCTGGAACATCTCTCCTGTGATGAAAGGCTGAGAGAGTTGGGCTTGTTCATCCTAAAGAACAGAAGGCTCCGGGGAGATCTTATAGAACCTTCCAGTACCTGAAGGGGCTACAAGGAAGCTGGGGGGGACTTTTTACAGAGGCCTGTAGTGACAGGAAAAGAGGTAACGGGTTTAAATTGAAAGCGGGGAGGTTTAGATTGGATATCAAGAAGAAGTTCTTCCTGGAGAGGGCGGTGAGGCACTGGCACAGGTTGCCCAGAGAAGCTGTGTTGCCCAGAGAAGCTGTAAGAAGTTGTGTACATACCACAACAAATCCCCTGCTCAGAAGGCATTGTATACAGAAAGATATGAAGTTGCCATATAGCTTGAATACATCAATGTCAACATTATTTCAGAATGATTTATTATGTCCCTGGTAGTTAAAATAAAAAAACTACAGTTTGTGGCTGACAATTTATGGATTACATTTTTAATTCATGGATTGTGTTTATGAACACAGGTTTTAATCCTGAATCCAGTCATACATTTTTATGTTTTTCAGTCTAGGCATTTCTAAAGTGATTAAGGAGCTTAGAAATGAAGTTATGTGCTTCAATTTCAGTGAGTCTGCATTTGAAGGGAAAAACCATGCTATTCCTCGTGAAGTATCTTAAGCTAAAAGCCAAGTATTTACCAGTTCACATGAGCCTACACCAGGATTAAGTGAATATTTTCTTTTTTAGTTTTGCAATTGTTGCATTAATTTAGAAGAAGGAAGTTGCTATAGTCTAAGAGGGCAGAGAAGATAAACACTGGAAAAATCAGTCCATGCATTTATGAAGATATGCATTTTGTAATTTACTTTTCCTAGGTCAAATATTTTCCTGAATGAATATATCGGGTCTGACTGATATGGAGTTAGTTTTCCCTGTAGCAGCCCTCATAGTGCTGTGCTTTGTATTAGTAGCTACAAAGGTGTGGATGTGTTTCGGTTACTGCTGAGCAGTGCTTTCACAGCATCAAGGATGTTGCTCCATTTCCCCCCTCCCCTCAACCGCCAGTGGGCTGGAGGTGGGCAAGGTCTTGGGAGGGGACAGAGCTTGGATGGATGACCCAAGCTAACCAAGGGAATGTTCCATACCACAGGATGTTTCCTCAGCAATGAAAGTTAGGAGAAAGGTGTGGGGGAGGCGGAAGGGACGGGCCACACACACTCTACACTTGTTATTATGTTTGTCTTCCAGAGCAACTGATACGCACACTGAAGCCCTGCTTCGTGGGAAATGGCTGGACATCGAGCTTGGATGGATGACCCAAGCTAACCAAGGGAATGTTCCATACCACAGGATGTTTCCTCAGCAATGAAAGTTAGGAGAAAGGTGTGGGGGAGGCGGAAGGGACGGGCCACACACACTCTACACTTGTTATTATGTTTGTCTTCCAGAGCAACTGATACGCACACTGAAGCCCTGCTTCGTGGGAAATGGCTGGACATCACCTGCTGATGTTTTCTTTTGCTTCCACACACAGTCTTTGCTTTTACTTTATTAAACTGCCTTTAACTTGACCCACAAGTTTTTCTTCTACCTTATTTTCTGCTCCCCATTCCTGC
>NW_010233540.1:27588-32921 GCF_000690775.1 Eurypyga helias
TGGCCAGCAGCCAAGGTCAGCCCACCACAGTGTAGTTTATACTTTCTTGTCTATCAGCTTGGCATAATTCACTGTCTAAGCTCAAATCTGTACAATCTATCTTGTACAGCTCACATCTTAAAATGGACGAAAAAACAGGGATGAGCAAAAGAAGCTGCTCACTGGAGGAACCTGAAGACATGGTTTCGATTATAGTATATACTTTGTTACATAAATTCAGGTTTCCTATAGCAACAGAGTGAAAGTTAGATTAGGACTGCTACAGACTTGCAACTCACTGGGACAGATCCTTATCACACTGAAGTAAGTGTAAAACCAGAGCGACCTTATGCTGTTCAATGAATGTAGTTAAAACAATATAAATCACTTATGAAGTAACTGAGGAATGGTCTGAATGGAATCTACACACAACTCTTGAATTTGCCTCGGACATTTTTCTTCAGCTGCATGGCAAATTTTTCAAAAATTTAGTTTAAAAGCACTACCTGAAATCTGATGAAAACACTTTGAAAATCACTCAAAAACACCTAACTGAGTAACTCTAAATTCTCAAATAAGTTTAGAAATTACCTAGCAGGTCAGATAACATAACACTTGCACAGGTTCAAAACCCATCATTTGAATTTTTCATAGGATTGTAAAAATTAATTTGAAATTATAAATACAATACCAAGCATATGAAACATTGGTTGGTATTAACATTAAAGCCCTACACAGTTATTTCCTATCAACGGTTATCTTATTTAAAAATAATTGACAGCCTTTTCGTGGATTCTGGTTTTTATTCCAGGTGTTCCACATATGCTAATTTACAAGCATAAACCCTTCACTCTGTTTTGCATACTCATTTTTCAAGTTATCTAGTGCACTCAAACTTCTTTTACTTTTGCTTCTCCTTTTAGAGTTACGTCATTGCTTGTGAAAAAATGATGGTTCAGTCACCCTGGGGACTGAATACTGCTAACCCCCTTTTCTTATGAGCGGTAACAGAGGGAGGGATCAATATGTCTGCGCTTTGATTAGAATTTAAAAGAATTCGTATTTTGATAGAGAGTGTCACAAGGATCCTTTGAAGAGTCTTGGTGTGAGTGTCAAGTGAGGTGGCTGAAGCGATTATAAAACCAGATCAGTAGAAGAGTTACAGTAATCAAAAGTGCCTTTTCGTGAAGGCACTAGGTTGAGGGGAGATGCAAAGCCAAAGGTCTGTGGGCTTTCATCTCTTCTGTCAGTCTCCTGTGCATTGTCCAGGGAAACCAGGGGAGAAAAGTACACTCTTAATGACTACAAGATACACAAGTGTGTCAAGACTTCATCACCTTGAGTCAAGGTGACAACCCGCAGGACTTCCCACTCTGCCAAGCCCAGCCATCCAGGAAGGTCTCATGCACAAAGGACCAAACAGGTATTCCCATTTTGCATGCCTTGACAGTCACGTGTTGATCGGCTCCGGTGCAAACTCACCCTTCCCCATCCTACCTCACCCAGGAAAGCAGCACCATGGCGCAGGGATCCTTCTCCAGTGCCATCATGAATGAACATTATCAGCAGCCTGGCACAGATCCTGTGCTTGAGAAAAAGAGTCCACCTTCCTGTGCTCTGTACACACCTTGTCCTGGGCTTTTTCCTACTCTCCCAGTTTCTAGGTTTTCTTTGCTATGAAATAGTTAATACACCAAGAAATCAGGCGTGGCCTGCCACAGTGGCAAGGTGCTATCTTCTCCAAAGACCCGGTCATCCCCATGTGGGGCCATCCACCATGCCACCCCAATGTGCTCTAACCCAACCGCCCCCAGCACCAACTCTCCCTGACGCGGTGGCTAAGAAGCCAGCTCAGCCCACAGCGGTCCCAGCTCTGCCACTATGTTCTAGGTTTGCAACCTGAACTGCTGGGTTTCTCTCAGTATAATGTTCATTGTTAATACATTTCCCTCAGACCTGTCCTTCTTTCCCTGTGGGAAAGGGAAATTTCTCAGAGTGCTGAATGCCGTGCAGTCCTGACTTAAGTATGAGTGACGAAGCTGCCTGAGTTGTCTTATGAGCCAAGCCACCGGCTCTCCTCAGATTTGAGGATTAAATTTATACTTATGTAGAAAACTCAGCAAATGTAGATGGGAATCAGCAATATTCCAACTAAACAACCTGCAGGTATCTCTTGGAATTTTAAATTCCAAGTCTTGTAACTGGACTTTTCATTAATTTGAGCCCAGCTAGAGCCACTTTAGTAGAGGTATTACACCTGAAAAAGGACACTTTTTAGCCAGTTGCGGTTCTCCTTGTAGAGTGCACAGACGGATGTTGAAAGGGACACAATTGTGCTTCAGGGAGAAATCAGCAAAATCAAATCTTCTTTCAATGTTAGTTAAATTGAAAGGATTAATTCAGACACAAAGCTACATAAGTTTATTTGTTTATTTTTCCTTCACAAAAAATGCTGTATATGGCTACCTAACCTAAGCTTCACTCATTTGAATTACAGCAGAGAGACAAAAGTGTACTTGTTATCCAGCACACAAAATCAAGTTAATTCGAAGAAATATACTTCAGAAGGAATGTTAAATTCTGAAGCAACTATTTGATTTCAGTTTTCCTTGTATTAAAATGCAGGTGAAGATCTCCTATAAATGATTCCTCCTGACCTTTAATTAATGAAGTGTTGTTCTAAAATCTTTATATCTCTAATGTAAAAAAGGTATTCAATTTCCATTATTATGAAGCATCTTTTGTGCATATATTTCTTATTTAGAAATTATTTTAAGTCTTCCTAGAACGGTTTCTGGTTGGTTGTTGCTTATAAATTATTCTTTACATTCAGTACAGTAGTAAACAAAAAGATGTTGTCTCACTTTCAGAAGATAAGTATGTCCTATTTGTTAAGAGGGCAGGCTATCACACAAGAGCCAGAGTTCAATTTCTTGCACTGCTACAGATATCTTCTTTTTCCCTAGTGAATCACATACACTGGTTTATCAAAGACTAAGTTTTTTCACTTTCATTGTAACATTGGAAATTGTAACAATTTAAAAAGCATTCTAGATCTGGTTTTCTATCTCTTTGTTTTCAGTCTCCCATGTTTGAAATTAGGATAATAGAACTTCTCACCCTCATAAAAGTGTTGTGAATGTGTTGAAAATGTGAAGCGCACAGATACAGATGGCATTTCAATACCTCAATTTGTTTCCCTCTTCATCTTACCATATCACCATAGCAATCCTTTTATATCAGGCGACACAGAGCATAAGGAAGTACAGACATAAAACTAGGAAACAGTAAAAAATGAGATGGGCAGAAATAAAGAGGTGGTGGCTTTGAGCAACCTGGTCTAGTGGAAGGTGTCCCTGCTCATGTCTGGGAAGTTGGAACTGAGTGTTCTTTTCGGTCCCTTCCAACCCAAACCATTCTGTGATTCTATGATTTACCCTTCCAGCCACCACATATTTCATTCTTCTCCATGTTTTCACATGATAAACTCCTGAGTGTTCTCAGCTGGAATTGTATTCAACTAATAGTTACATTATTGGGTATCTATCTTGTTTTCTAATCAATATACAGAAGATTCAGCATTCTCACAATAACGATTAATGGCCAACCTCAGGTTTGTATTAACATTCTTTGATTTAGATCAGTGAGTCGTCAGTTTCTCCATTGCTTCTTACAAATTTCTCCCCCAGTTTCCCCTTTTAATTTTAAAATCATGCTTCCCAACCTCAAGACACTGCTCTGGTCATGAAGAGAATCTTTAAGCAAGGCATGGTCAGATCTAGATATAATAATCATTAAAAAAAGACTTATAAGTCAAACAGCAGCTGTGTCGGGCACAAAGAACAGAAGAAAGATATGTAAAGCACATTGAGGAGAGCTATTCTGGCTATCTGAAGAATCATGGTGAACAGAGAAAAGAGAATAAGTGATGAATCCTTAAACACTTGAAGGCATAAATACTCGGAGACTGAATGTATGAAGCTAACCTTAGTGCTTTTTATTTCACGCCAGGTGAATGAAGTGCATCAGAAGACCAGAGATTCAGTGAAACGTATAGAAATATGGTTAGAGGATATTTAAATAACTGGCCTTTCTTATTTCAGTTGTGATGACAGAGCACTAGATGACACTGAAGTTTTTGCAGCCAAGTGGTGTTCAGCACTTCACTGAGCTGTACTGCCCCTACTCCTTTAGAGCAACATTCAAGTTTTGTGTGCTGCTGAGTGAAAAGCCTCTACAGGTACAAAACATTATTTCTGGTCTTCCTTCAGCTCATACAGGTGTGATGCTACATGACAGCAGAAATACTCGGTGAACATCCCATAGCAAGTATGAAGGTTTATTTTGGGAAATTACAGTTCAGTTGCCTAGTTGAATAACTTCTGAAAATGGGGAAGATGGTAAAAGGAAGTGTTCTTTGGTGACTGCTCGCAACCAGTGTCTCCTTCCAGTGATACGTGTATATATGGGGATAGCTGAATTTGTCTCACTGATAAGAGAGAGTTGGCCACTGTATAGAAAACATTCTACATTCTAATGGTTTCTGGAAGACTGAGTACTTTTTCTACATCTATACGAAGATGTATATACACTCATGCACCTGCACTGACAAGAATGAAAGTAATTTATGCTAAAGCTCTCTATTACTCCGAATTATGATGGTATGTAGTGAGATGTTTCTGAGACATTTATGATGCTTTTGCTGTACTACACTCAGCTCTATTCCTGAACTTCTATATCCCAGTGTTTTCATACAAGGCAACTCTTCACAACAAAATGAATGTTAGTGCCCCAGCCAACTCATTTTCTGCAAGCTCATTTCTGGATGGACAGGTATAGAGAATTGCCATTAAATTGTACAGATGAGTAAGGTTCCATTTTACTAGAGCTGTAAAGATCAAGAGCTCAGGCTAACCATGCTACAGTCATTTCTGCAAATAATACCATTACTATTTTACAGGAATGTACAAACAACCTTTTGTTCTAGCTGTAGTATGAGGGATGCCAAGTTTTAAAGTCTAGAAAGTTCAGTGAGCTTTTCATTATGTCCTGTGAGGAGAAATCCTTTTACTAACTCTTATTATGTCTCTTTACTCTGGAGTTTTTCTAAAGAGCTGCTCTCTTTGGTAAAATGCTGCAGCATGAAGCATACAAGAAAACACGTAAAAGTGCAATGTAATAACAAACCCACAATACTTGTTTTGAACTCTACCCTTTTGAATCCCCAAAGTTACCAGTTTGTAATAGTTACATTGAGATATGTTTAAAATATTGTATCCTACTATTTTCTTCATAGTAGCTGGGCTATGTTTTGCACTTTTGCTGAAAATAAGGTTATAGAATCATAGAATCAT
>NW_010233541.1:0-11860 GCF_000690775.1 Eurypyga helias
CTATGATTCTATGATTCTATTTCTACAGCACAGAAAAAAGCCAGCATTATCAGTTGGCTGGTTTTACCTTCACAGGCACTCAATTTCTGAGTCTTTCTGAGAATGGCTCTTATGCCTGGCATGGCTTGGTCGTACTGATGGAGAACTTCCAAACAGTGTTCATGAAACAGTTTATCTTTCTGAGATAGGCTGTGCAAGAGTAAAATGGCGTCCCGTAAAAACTGAACGATTTGTTCCTTATGTGCACACAGACTGTTCTCAGATCTTCTGATCTTCACCCACTGCCTGTGTAACATTATAATCAGTGCCTTAACCACCTGCAAGAGGAAAAAAAAGTGCCTCAATACACAAAATTACAGTCACAGAAAACTTGCTTCACTATGAACTTTACTGATTAATCTCTTCAAACTTCCAAATTTCAGAATATTTGCTAGCAAGCAAAAGCAAGCTTCCCTGAAGGTGGCATCCTTTAAAGCACAGTACACCTCTGTTTCTTTGTAGCTAAAAAAAGGGGCAAAAAGCTACTTTAGCACCGTTACCTTTAAGTTCTCGGTAGGTTAAACTCGGGCCCTGTAGTGACGTACCTCGAGATTACACTGGCAGTCTGTACCAGGTAGTAAAACCACCGGCCTGGAGCACCACACACACCGTGTCAGGAGCCTGACTGTCTATACAGAAACAGACAGATGGCATTGTAATGAGTACTACTACCAAACAGTTAAGCTTCAAATAAAGAAAAGTAGAAATGATACTTCGTTACTAGTTTCATAGAATCACAGAATGGTTTGGTTGGAAGGGACCTTAAAGATCATCTAGTTCCAAACATTCTTGTTTTAAACAGTTGGTCTTTTTTACCCTCAAAAACTGTTTCAAGTTTTTTCCCTGTGCAACTTTACAGACACAGAATTTGCCTTGCACGAAAACATTTAGAACTTTCTGAAGAGGTGAGATGGGCCTTAATTCACTGCATACAAATACTGTGTTTACACCTAATATAACAATGTAGGGGGGAGTAATGAAAACGGTTCAAAACTCTTTCAAACGAGAGCAGAAGCAGAGCAGGTGGCAGAACCTCAAACATGTCACCGCTGCCAGCACACACAATACAAAATCATTTCAAAAGGTGTTCTTCCTATGTATAATCACAACCATTACACAGCAAGCTAGCACTTCCACTGAATACAGTGAATATCGTCCTATATCACTACAGACTGGTGGTTTTATGTAGTAACTCATAGGATACAGCTCAGAAGTAATTAATACAACTAAAATAAATCACACATCTTGCTTCCTTTTACTCCCCTATCAATCTAAAAGCAAAATAAAGCTTAGCCTTGAAGGTTTACAGCCATTCTAGCATCTTTCTTCCTTTTTCAGTGACCTAGCTACGACTGTCAGGACCGATGTTATCTTTAGGAATAGCTACTGATTCTGTTTCCAGCAGCTACTCTTAAATCTAATCCCTTACAATACTTCCAGTGTTCTATTTCAGCTGGAGAAAGAACTCCTGACAACTTGCGCAATGCCCTGCTCCTCCCACTCCCCCAACTGGAAAGAGCAGGAAAAAGCATATGAACAAACAGCTGTGGTTACCTCTTGTTCCAGCTGAAGCCAAAGCATTTCAGGTGCCGATTTATCTGGTCTTGATGTGATATACATGTACAGTGCAAGGAGAAGGCAGGTGTCTGAAACAGAGATAACACTGTTCTTTTCCCATCTAGTCACTTGTTTGTGACAAACTGATTCTGTCACACAAGAAAACATTTCAGAAAATACAGAGAGTGCTATCCTGGGACCGGTGATGTGGGCTCAGCTTCCTGCTTTACTTGTGACATCCTAAGCAGTGCTGAAGAAACCAGTATCCCTAAACTTTGTATGTGTGCTTGTCCTAATACTGTCCCTAGTACTCACAAGGAACGGGACATATTTGCCATGCCGAGTACTGGAATCCCTAAACTCAACAGCGTCATGAGCACAGAAAAACGAGGCTTCCAACTACTCAAAAGCCATTTTTTCCTCATCAACCTTTAATAAAAAACATTAATCTGAAAAGTAGTTTTAGAAATCCACACGGGTATCAAAAGCACTGTAGGCAGGGATACCACAAGACAAAATACTGTTCAAACAACAACTGAAACACTGCACTAGAGAACAAATTTTCAGGAAATGTATCAGGCTTTTTGCCTTTGGGGGTTTTAACACCTTGGAGCAAGGCCTGTTTGCACTGCTTTCTGTCACCCTAACATTCAACTGGCAGCAGTTACACAGTCTTTACCTGAACGAGAACAGAGTTGAGCAACCAACATGTGGTGTTGCGAAAGAACAGACAACAGTCTGAGGGCCAGAAGGACAGCAGGCAAAGGGGTCTCCAGACACAGGCAACGGAGCAATACCTGGCTACTCAGTAAGTGCTGAAAACTTGGGGAAGAAAAATCCGAGTTAGAAATGGGAAATGCCCTGACAAGTTGAAAATACACTATTTCTTGTAGGCAGCATTGCAATTTGTACCCTTCAGCCATTCAGAACATACCTCATCCCAACCTAAATAAAAAGCACAGTGAAAAACATTCTACATTTGGCAGTCAGTCTGCAATTCATACTATGGGTGTGTATATTAGACCAATAGCAGCTGATACGTCTCACTTTCGAGTGGTGTTTTACCTACCAGAATGCGCCCTGGGCTTTCATTCCTTACGCATCTCCCCGCAATGGCGGAACACCCCAAACGAGTGTTACTCAGATCAATTGCACGTGGCCTTCAGACACTGTCTCACTTTGAAGTGACAGCTGTGCAATAGGGCAACAGCATCTGCTTCACCGAAACCTCGAGCAAATCTTGTTACTGATTGGGGGTGATTAACACATTCGTTGGCAGCAGAAGGATCTTCAGCTGCTTCTCAAAGGTGATGTGAGAAATGTGATACTCTCCCATACATGTCAAAACCTCCACTGTCATCTGCACAAATTAATTTCAACAGGAAATGACAATTGTTCAACAACAGAGTGTGAAATAAATTTAAAGCTGTTACTGACTTACTTCATTAGCAAGTCCACTGTTGAATTTTCAGCTAATTTCGCCAAAACCTTTAGGCTTTGGATCAGTATACGGTCAGTCTGGGAGCCTCTTTCAGCTGAAAAAGCTAAAACCTGAAGCAGCTTTTTAAACAAAGAATGTTGAGCTTGACCATTACTGGGAGCATCCTGTGGAGCTACAGGCAGCCCTCCTTGCATCCTGGTATCTTCTTTATTACCACGCTGATTATCCGACAACATATTTTTGTCTGTCTTGGAAACCTGTTCATCTCCAACAGCAGAACCTTTTTCCACTTCAGCAGACAGCAGTGTGTGGACAACATCCCAGCTATAAAACACCAAATAATAAAGAATACCCAGAGATACAACTGTAGTTTCTTCAAGAGACAACCTGAAGTCCTCCTTACTTGACGTCACGTTTGGGTTGGTTCTGGAAGAAACGGCTGAATGGTTTCCACAAGAACCACTTACTGGCTTGTCTGCCAGTTGTATGGCTTGACAGTATGTGCCTATGTGGTGTTCTACCAGGGGCAAGAGGTGTACGGCACCTCGGATCTTGCAGCGGGTGAGGTGCAAGAACTCTCTCCGGCCTTCCATCGGGCTTCCTTCAGACAATCCTTCATCCATTGCAATCAAGTTCAAGCCTGTTATCGCAAGTTTTTGAGCTTCTTGCAGGGATACAAGAGGAGCGATTTCTTCTTGAGTTGTCCTGCTGCTGGGTAGCTGTGTGGACTTCCTATCCAAGTAAAATCAAAAGAAAAGGCAGAGAACAGAGCTGGAATTTGAGTATTCCATATTTTGAATAGCATAATATAAAGGCTAGAGTAATAAGAGATGCCTCTTCCCAAAATGAAATGTAAATTGGAGGGCAGGGGGGGAATCCTACTCCTTGATACCTGCACGGAGAAGCAATGTCAAAGCATTCCTAGGTCTTTTGTGAGGGTAGTCAGAGCTTACAGTTGAGTAGCTTCAGCAGCTCACTATAAGCCACTGACTAAAACTGCATTTCAAGCGCTGGCTTCCCGGTTCCATGCTTTTATAACCTGCCATATATTCTTATCTTCCCCTGATGTTACTTGGTAGTTTCTCGGAAGAACGAGTGTCTGTGTATTACTAATCTGTGCCATGTAGGAGCCTTTAAAGACTACAACAACAACAGGGGGAAAAAACAGACAGACAGACTGCAGCTATTAACACCCTGAACTGCAGCTACAAAGGCCAAACCTCCACCTTCCACAGATGGCAAGGACAATGAGACATGAACCTTGTCATGAACCCACAAAACACAAGAATTACTAATAAAATAACATCTCAGAAAAGCAAAGCTATTTCAGGAGCTAGTCTAATGCGTTAAACTGAAAAACAATTATAGTTTATATCCAGTAGTCATATTTAAAGTGCTTTACAGGTCACTACAGGTTTGAAAATTGCACATTGCAAATTGAACATAGTTTAGACTTGGAAGACATAAATCACACTGTTCTTTTGATCACAGAGTGCTGCGTCCAGTTGTGGAGTCCACAACATCAGAAGGATATAAGCCAGTTGGAGCGAGTCCAGAGGAGGGCCACAAAGATGATCAGAGGGCTGGAGCACCTCTTCTGTGATGAAAGGTTGCAAGAATTGGGCTTGTTCAGCCTGGAGAAGAGAAGGCTCCGGGGAGGACTTATTGCAGCCCTCCAGCACCTGAAGGGGACTTTTTGCAAGGGCCTGTAGTGACAGGACAAGGGGTAATGGGTTTAAATTGAAAGTGGGGAGGTTTAGATTAGATATCAGGAAGAAGTTCTTCTCAGAGAGGGTGAGGAGGCACTGGGACAGGTTGCCCAGAAAAGCTGTGGATGCCCCATCCCTGGATGTCTTCAAGGCCAGGATGGATGAGGCTTTGAGCCACCTGGTCTTGTGGAGGGCGTCCCTGCCCATGGCAGGGGGGTGGGAACTAGATGATCTTTAAGGGCCCTTCCAACCCAAACCATCCTGTGATTCTATGATTATGTCTATATGCTTCCCTCCTTGCAGTATGTCCTTCAGTGGTTAACAACAGCAGCTGCTAACAGTCACTCCCACATTTTACAAAACATGTTTCTGTACCTTCCCCTAAGACATAATTAACCTAGTTTATCTCTTAGTGTTCTTCCACTGTTTATTATCTATGATTAATAATCTCCGATTTTCAAAGCTGCAGAATGATATTCCACATTTTGTGTCAAACGGCCCAAGCCAAACAGCGTTTAACACAAGGAATGTGCTATCCTACATGAGGAAGCATCTCTTAGCATAAAGAATGCCATTGTACTAAGAACATGTCAGATACAGTTTAAGCAAAAACCGTAAAACTTACGTATCCAAACAGTGAGGCTGCAGTGCAGCTCCAGGTAGAGGCTCAGAGTTACTGCTGAGGAGGTGGCAGAGTCCTAGTAACGACCCAGGGACAATGGGCTGCCTCATCAGTGCATTTAGTAGGACAGAACCTGAAAAGATGTGTAACTCTGCATTATCAACTGCAACATCAACAAAAAGTTAGTATTTCAAAAGATTAGCCTTATTTACAGCGCTTTCAACCTCAAAATCAATTATCATTTCAAATCTTCTTTCTCTACAAGAACTCCTTCTTATTTTGAGGATGAAAGCACTAGAAATAAAAAGAAGGAATTCTTGTAGAGAATCAGTCTCTACAAGAGGCGTGATGTTCAGAAAAAAATTAATACATGATTTAAGTATTAACAAAATTATATTTAGAGGTATTTTAATTACAGTCTGTTATTAGTAGAATATTTCAAACTGAACGATCGTATATCCCACCTATCCTGGTGACCTGCCCTCCACGTTCCAGTCCAGACATTAAAATTACGTGATGCCATTCTATTCTGAATTGGAAATAACACAATCCCCTGAAGGTTCCTGGTGTTGACGGCTGTAAATTCTGCTTTATTGTTTTTTCCTTTATTTAAAACAAAATGTATATTCTCCCTGACTTTTTTAATAGCAGCTTACAGCAAGAAGCATAACTCATTACTGCTGAAAGGGCCAGACTTGCAGTAAGGTGCCTCTTGATCCATATCCTTCCATAAAGCAAAACCAGGGCAAACTTTTTTCTTAAACAGAACAGCGAGGTAAGAATGGTGTTAGGATACAAGATAATGATAAAATCTGAAGTCTTTTACTGCAAAATCACAATATTCAGAGCAAAGAAGGACTAGCTAACACCACTGTTCTGTGCAGTGGCACTGCAGGCAGCAGGCTCCTCAGCGTGACGCTGCTCATTCTGGGCAACTGAGCTGGTCCTCAGAAGTGCTCCCTACTTCTGTATTAGCAGAATTAAGTTACCTTGTGCGCTCCGTTTATGTACAGAATTGTAGGAACCGTTTTTTCCCATTGCTTCATGCTTCACAGATACAACTTCAGGATGGGTTATCTTACTGTCTAAAACAAACAGTAATTATAAGTCTGATATGAGAACTCCATTGCTTCTATATCTGTACCTACCCTTTACACCCACTGCGTTAGCCATAGCTGTTACGTGGGAAGTAAACAGCGAGTAGTCCAGTAAAACACAACTGTATAACTCGGGTGGGTCACCCCACAGGTAAGAGCTGTGATACAAGCAGAATTGCTCCCCACAGTAAGTTAGAAAAGTGAATAAAATGTCACCTTTCTTGTCAGATGTTCGACAGATTGTCAGTTCTTTTGTTCTCAACCTTTCTGTTAGAAAAAATACCTTAAGCTGAATTCCCACTGCTAGCAGAGATTTATGTGACTGTGTTAAAAATCAACATGAAATTCTTAAAAATAAGAAATAAAATTAAAAAACAGGAGCATTTCATTTCCATAATCCTTCAGTCAGCTACATACAGCTCAATTACTGGCCAAACTGAAGGCAAATGCTGGTTCGGAAGACACAAGTGTGGTTTTCAAACAGGTTGGCATACGGCACGGCGCTACCGTCACGAACAGTCAGGAGGCTGAAAAAACAGCAGTCCTAACGCCTTAAGGCTGCTGTGTTTCCCTTTTTGACGGATCTCACACTGCCCATGCAGTTTCGGATTGAACACTGCAACTGACCATAACATCTCAGATTTTCCATGACTCTTCCCGGAAGGATTAGTTGGCAATATCCAAATTTCTTCCAGTTACTATTTCCTACGGAAACAGGGCAGTCAGCTGCTCGAAAGAAACACCTTTTTTGCTTCATATTACAGCCATCTTCAGACAGATGGCACACAGTCATTTCCTAGGCCTCACTCAGTGGATTTCAAGACAGAATTTTCTGAAAATTACTGCCCTACACATGAAAGAGGAAATGACTAAACTGTTTCAGTTAGTTTTCAATAGCTAAATATGCACCATTTGAAATCACATCCCCCAAAAGACCAGCTTTAAAGCCAAAACCACAGGAATAAAAAAAAAAAAAAAAAGCACAGCTGACTAGCAGACCTATTCAAGAAACAGGCAAATGATTTACTGTTCTTCTTTCTTCAGCAAGGAGGCAGATAACAATTTGGGTATTTTAGTTCGTCACATAAGAAATGGAAGATTTTCATGAGGACAAACAGCCACTTTGTCGTTGGCATCTGATAGGTAGGCGTTACCAAGGCATGAATTAAAGTGATCCTGACTTAAAATCCAGCCACGGCTGTTATCACCAATTGGTATAAAATGGCAAGGAACTTAAGCAAAAAAAAAAAAGAAGAAATGCTGGGTTTTCCCTACTGTGAACCAACTGAAACTGCTCAGTCACACAGTACAAACTTCATTATCTAGGGCAGGATGTTTGGAAGCAGCCAAAAATGTTGCCAGCTGTCGACAGGCCTACCTTCCCTGCCTGAAGTGGTCGGGGCATTCAGACTTCCTGAAGAACATGATGGTCTGGTAGACATTTCAGCATTGAAGAATTCCTTTGTAGGAAAAAAATTTTTCCAGGCTGTGGAGAACATCCCTCTGATTTCACTTGTACTGCAAAATTCTTTTTAGGGCTAAAATAAATATCAAAAACTTAAGTGAATCAGTATTTCTTTTGCAATTATTTTATTAAACAATAAACAAGGATCTAATTAACAGGACTTGTGATACTGCTGTTTTAAAGGCACTTCGCTATGAAACGTTGCATTTCTGTCACAGATGCCAGGAAGGCTGTTCTTAAGCAAATTCCACAGAGGTCAACAGACTTATTTTGGTTGTGTTTTTTCAAGCAAGCAGAGCTCAGATTTAATATGGAGAAAGAAAACCTCTTTAATAGTTTAAGCACACGCGTTTTCCAAAACTCCTACCTTGGCGTTAAAACCACCTGAGCAACGTGTTTATTTCTTTCGCAGCTTTGAAGTCGTGTTCTTAATTCATTCATTTCTGCGTCTTTGAACTGCAACTCCGACTGTAATGACAGCAACTGAAAGAGGAATTGGAAGGTTTTCCTGCCGCTGAATAATTTAGTGGTGTTACAACTGCAGAGCAACTAGAATTACCCTAAGATTTCAAGATTACTGTCAACTCACAGGGAACTCTGCCTAAGATCCCCATGTTTACATATGCTAGTCCAATTAATACTTAGAGCCATGTGCCAAAAGTTCAGGCAAGAAGCACATGACTTGTTTAAGACAGAACAAGTGCCATGCGGGGCGTGACCGCAGCGAGGCCATTAAGAGGACAAAAGCAGCCACTGTCCTCTTCAGGGCTTTTAGAAAGATGACTGCAACAGGAACAGCAACCTGGTCAGAGTCATAAAGCATGTTCTCCCCATTTTTTTCCCATTTTAAAACAAATTCCAATTCTGATGTTCTGGGGATTGCTTAAAAACAAAGCAAGTGGACAAAAAACTCTGTCACTTGAATGTTACTCTTATTTTGGCAGAAGAAAACCCCCGGGCAAGTTCCTACAAATGCTTTCTTCTAGGTGAGAAAATAAAAGCATACATAGTTTGGGAATTTCATAGAAATGTTCTTCCTTTGACTAGATGGACTGTGACACCATTAAGCCATAAATTTAACTCCTGTACATGACATGCAGGTAACTGACAGTATCAAACCTTTTTGGAAAATTCTTTTTCTTTTTCACTGAGGGTCTGAGACTTTTGCTGTTCCAACAGCATGTAGGATCTTTTCTGTTCCTCCATAGCATGCTCCATCTGCTGCATCGAGTCACGCAAAATTTTAATTTCTCCGTTTTTAATAAGAATTTCATCCTGCATTTCCTTCAGCTGCAAACAGATGAATCCATTAAAGGATGTATGTAAGCAGAAGTATGTAGTTATATCATTATGTGGCAGAAAATTAGGTGTATTTATACTCTGTAGGGAGAAAAATGCTTCTGTAACCCAGTTCAGAAATTCTGCAGTGTTGCTTCTGACCTTTCTCTGATTAGATCAGGCTCAGCTACTGCTTTCTCCAACAGAATTATAAAATGACAGCAAAGACGTGTCTGCACACACCGTGTCCTGGTATCTCTCGCAGACCGTTCTTCTCTTTCCCCTTCTCTGTGATTACATTCTTTCTTTGAAAAGTATTCTAGTCACAAACATGAAGAATTTATTCTTTGTTGGATGGCAGCAATGATAATTCAATTCCAGTATTTCATGTGGCATGACAGCCAACAAGCACACAGCCCTGTGCCAAGCTACCTGCCCCGGACAGCACCTATGTGACATACACACTCTCTAACACTCTCTCAACGGCCATCACCACTCAGAGACAAGACTTTGGAGAGAATAATAAAGGGGTTAACCAGAAAAGCATGGAGAAAAGCATGGAGAAAAAAAGCTGAGACACACCTCTATATCACTATGTAAAGTTAGGGTCTACCCCCACGCTGAACGTGGTGTACGGGTAGGAGCTTCCCCAGTAAAGAAGGATGTAATAGAACTAGAAAAGATTCAGAGCACAGAGTAAGGGGGATGAGGGAAAGGTAAATAGGGTAGGACCCTCACATCTGGGAGAAAGCACAGCTGTGAGGAAACAAAGGTCTGTCGAGGTCTAAGTGCTGCGCACAAGTTATTCCTCGTTTACTGCCTCTCATAACAGCCAGGACACATCCACTGCACATCACTAGGTGCAAAGTTCAAACTAAAATCAAAGAATAACTTTCCTCACACAGCGTGTTGTTAAGCTGTGGACCTCTCTCACACTAGAAAATATCAAAAACCAACTACACAAGCATTTTAAAAAGATACGCTGAAGAATATGAAATGCACACATACTGTTTCTGGATCAGGAAGCATCTACATGAAGTCTTCCCAGGAGCTAAAAACATATTCTGGTAAAATATCATCATAAACTTGCTTGGGACCTGTAGTCATCCTAAGCTGTCTGCCAAAGAAAGGACAGGCTTCTGGACATTTGCACGTTCCTACTTCTCCACACCTGTATCTTCCCCATAGTATCTTTCCATAAGGGACCATCAGAGAGTAAAGAAATGCAACACAACTGAAGTGACTTTACTTTCTTTAATCTTTAAAGTAGTGCAAACCAGCCGTCGCTGACAGGACAGAGGAGAATGGATTTGATAGGAAACAAGTAAAACTGACAAATCAGCATGTGCTAATCTGAAACGACCAAGAAATTTTGTTCTCACTCTTAGTATTATCAGAACTGTTTCTAGTATGAGGCTTTTAACTGATACATGGATTTCAAAGAGTACTAATCAGTTTGATTAGAATGAGATACTTTGAGCCAAACTTATCCTACCTTTCAGTCAGCCCTATCAAACAATGTGATATTTGGAGGGGAGGGGGAGATAACTGCTTACCTTCCGCTTAATGTCGCAATGCTGTGTTTGCAGTACTTCAAACTGGAACGCCTCTCTCATCAGACTATCTCCTGCACTGCTTCCTGGGGAGGAAAAAAAGCCAGGACCTGTTCTGAAGCACCAATGATGTATGTCTGTCACTGACGACTCAACATCAAGATCCTCTTACTTGCCATTAGAGATGTCCGAGTACCTCAGTACCCATACCATCATTACAAACAGAAACTGCATGCATCTAATCGCCACAGCCACTTTTCTAGAGCTTGTGCGTTAATCCTTAAAACAGAGAAGCAAATTCTCCCCCTGAACACTTCTAGTATCTTAACAAGATGACCCACACTAAGCGCGTTTCCTCTGAGACAATTTCAGTTAAACCACCCTGCGTAAATGTTAACAGAAAACTTTTCAACCTGGAGAGATTACAAACGTTAGCACTGCTAAAACATCCCTGGGGAAATTGAGCCTTCTGTAACAGTTATGAAGAAAACCCTGCATGGGGTTTTTTAAAGTCAATCTGAAAATTGACTGTTAATACGAGACATACTATGCATTTACGAGTGAATATTAAGAGCCTGGTAGCCAACACCCACAACACTGTAAATGATACTTAAAGCATGTTAGAAGTCTATGAAACTCGTTTATTTAACGTGCTTAACGTGCGGTATCGGCATTACGGGTAAGTGTCATGGGTCCCTGGTCCTGCTATTTAATGCTCTCCGACTGCTCGGACGTTACTTCTTCGCATCCTAGCCAGCTTGGCACGCCTAGTCAAGCGCTTGGCACGCCACCGTCAGGTTCCCGTAGCCAGGTGGGAGAGTGGGAAGCAACTCCTGAAGGAATGACACACATTGCCCCAAATAACGTACTAGTGGCGGCCGGCTGCGGGAACCCAGGTGACAGCTACAACCGGAGCGTCCGAGCACGGGTACGCAGCTTGCTCCGTGGAGAACCACCGCCAAGCCCCGGGAAGGCCGAACCCCGCGCGCCGCACAGCCAGACCGACCTTTAGGTTTCCCCCCCGCAGCAGGGCCACTGCCGCGGAGCGCCTGACGCCCGGCGCTGCTCGGACCGAAGCCGCCCCACGCGTCTCTGGGGA
>NW_010233542.1:0-6669 GCF_000690775.1 Eurypyga helias
CCGCGGTTGGCATCAGGCTGGCAGCACCCACAAAGCTGATCCCCATGTTCCGTTGGGGAGATGAGCGGGGCAGCTCGCCGGGCATCCCGCCCTCCCAGCCATTGGCACGACCGCGGGAGACAGTGAGGCCGAAGACGAAACGTGACCTGAACCTTCTGACGCAGCAGCAGGAGATGCCACCACTAAGGATGAGCCGGGAGAAGGGAGAGCTGGCTACTGCCAACACCACGCCTGGAGGACTTGGATTTTTGGGACCAACCCAGCCACTTTAAATAGAAATTTGGGTCCCTAGAGAGCAGGCGCTTGGCCTTCACCTCCGCATCGGCACAGAGACACCAGCCCGTTATCCCCTACCCGAGTCAAGGTCTGCAGCGCCAGAGCAAGAAGCGTACAACAGGTTCTCGGAGCGTGGAAAGGGCTGGGCCGCTGAGGTTGCTGAAGCTAACTACGAGGTATGGAATCATAGAGGCACAAGTTATCTGATACTTCCTTGTCCTTCTTCTCCTCCCTGGGCACATATTCCACCTCCCAGGTTCGTTAGCTCCACAGTTCACTTCCTTGATGTCCTACGTTGTCCAAAAAACCATAAAAAGAGATACAAATCCAGTGAAATTCAGACAGCAGGAGGAATTTGGCTTCAACAAAGGACCAGGGCAGACTTGGGGGGGCGTGGGGGGGTGAAGTGGCATAGGACACTCCATACTGGAAGAGGAGAAACGTGATGGCAGCAACGCCTTGGCATGCCTGCCTGCTGCTTTGGGTCCTTAACAATACACCTGAAGCAGAGGTGCCCCAGAGGAGTCAGTCTCTGTGTCTTGGAAAGAGGAATTTCTGCTTGTTGGAGAGCCTTGGAGAGGAAAGAGAAGAGATGGTGACATTAGACAACGTGAACTGTGGCAGCCTGGCAGTTAGGCAAGCAACTGCCACAAAGGCTTTGTGTATCATGAGGGAGGAGGAAGCCACCCAAAGCCCACAGGCAGGGAACAACCCTGCCCGTATTTAGCCATCTTCGAGGCCAGCTCTGTCATTATGCAGGAGAAAACTTGTCTTTTAGCCCCGGGCTGCTCTTTGGAGCAGAACACGAGGATCGGCACTCAGGGGACAGCCCCACACTCCCCCCTGCTTCCCTTTTGCACAGTTCCCAGGATCGCCCAGCTGTGACCTTAGCCAGTCACACCCCAAATACAGCCCCCAAAACTTGTATCAGGACACCCCGAGACTGAAAGCTCTCACACCAAGTCCTGTGCACGGACAGAGAGCACTCCAGACTTGGATTTATTCTCCTTCAGAAGGACCCACCACCCCGGGCAGTCCCCAGCCTTCGAGGCAGGCGTCAGCTCAGCCTTTGCAGGGGGTGAAAACCGCAGGCGTATGCAACACAAGAGGTTTCCCCTGGCTCCTGTGATGCTGCTGCAGCCAAGACCCCTCGCCAGGTTTGTTACCTGCGCTGCTGTGCCGCCTCATGTTCCTGGCTATCACGTCTGCTGGCGTTTCTTCCGATATCTGCACGGCTAAATCTGGAATGCAAACCAAGAGGGCCTGAGACAGGAAAGGATGGGCAGGGGTGACTCGAGAGTAAGGATCCCTGTCAGGGAATGCAGGGGGTTTCCTTCGGAAGGCACCGTGCTTGGGTAAAGGGGGAGGTAGAGTCTGGTTCGTCAGATGCTCCCACCGCTGCCTTTATGGTCCTTAACGACCAGGAAGTGACAGCAGCCTTACTGCTAAGCCACAACAGCCACCCAGTTCCCTCCGTCACTTCTGGATGTCTCCTGGCCTCCCAGACTCTTTCCTGGGAGCTTTTTGGGTTTTTCCTTACAACAAACTCTCTTAGAACCCGTTCTGGAGGTCAGTCACTTCAGGCTGCTCCAGACAAGGACAACATCCCTGAAAGAGCCTCGAGGCTTTCACACTGCGGCAACAGCCCTTCCCGGCTCTTTGCAGGGATATTTCCTGGCTGCCCCTCACCCCACGGTGTGGAGGAAGTCTCAGCTCCAGGGAGGTGCTCTATCGCGGCGGGCTAGGGGTGGCATGAGCAGAGAGCGCTGGCAGAGCACGAGGGCGAGAGCCAGCTCGGTAACTGGACATCCTCTGGCACAAGCCAGCTTGTCCGGTCGTACCAGTTAAGTTTGACTCACGGTCTTCCTGCCCAGCACAGAGGTGAGCCAGAATCACGGCCAAAGCAGCAGAATAAGCAAACTTCACTGAGGGGAAGATACTATCAAGAAAGCCACAGCGGTGACCGGCGAGAAGCAGAGGTCTCCAGTAATACGTAAGGACCTCCCTTCACACATCCCGGGAAAATAAGCCCAGGTGGAAGACAGACACAGCTTTCGACCCTGCTCCGCTGCCGCAGCTCCATAACCCTCTCCCATGAACCCGCACGTACCGTCTTGGCTGATGACCATGGACTCCAGCATCGTTTCGTTACCGCTGTCGGGTGCGTTGCCTCTGCTGGACTTCTCCTCGTGGCTCTGGCTGGCTGGGATAGAAATATGGGGCCGGACCCTGCTTTTCCGGGTGCTGATGCGTATGATGCCTCGGACCAGCCTGCATTCAGCATCCTGCTCATCCAGGTTGTAGTCCTGAGTTATGCTGTTGATGAGGTCCGAGATCTTGTTGGTCTTCTCCAGGAAGACAGTGTCTGACGTGCACTTGGCCAGCTCGTCGATCTGGTGGACGCTGAAGAGCTCCGTCAGCTTCTTGAAGATCAGGATGTCGATCTCCCTGCTGGACATGGAGCCGTTCAGCTCGCTGATGTCCAGGTCGGACTCGTGGAAGGAGTAATACTCCTCCGAACTCCGGTGGCTGCTGGGGAGTGGTGGCTTTTCGATGCTGTTCCTGAAGGGCTTCTCTGGCAGCAGCTCTTTGCAGCATGAATCCGCTTCCAGGTGGTGGCTGGGGCTCCTGTTTTGTTAGACAGGAAAGCACTTCAAAAAACTGGGTAACTGAAACTGCTGCCCATGCTGGACTTTTTGATCTGGTTCCCATTCTTCTCGGTGGGAGAGACGTTGGCGGGGCTGTTTGGCAGCCGCCCATTGTAATCTCCGTTCTTTCCGTCATCAGTGGAGGTCTCGGAGGGCCCAGAATAGGGGATACAGACGTTGCAGTCCTGAAAACAGCCCCCACAGGTCACTATACAACAGAAAACGGCCTTGTACGTGTTCCAGGCCCGAGACAGAAAGGAACAGCAAAAGCTCTGGGTTGGGGGAACCTCTGCTGTGCCAGAAATAAAGGTAATTGTTTCTGTCTCTCTCCCGTTCAAGTCTTTGAGGTCAGCTTTGCGACCCTTCCTATCCCGCATCTGTTGGGCTCTGCTGCGGCTCTGTCTGATCTCAGGCGTAGAGCCGCTGAACACCTCCAAGCTGACATCCGTCTCCTTGGATGGTCGGGTCCGCAGGGGCACGGCCTCCTGGCAGGACTGGTTCAGCTGGCGGTGGCTGTTCAGGTCGTGGGGGAGTCCTCTTTTCCGGCCCAGCATGGCTCACCGCTCAGGCACCTGGGGAAGGAGGAGGTCTGAAGTCAAAGCAAGCACTTGTCACCAGCGTTACCCTAGCCAGATGTCGTTCCACAGAGGTGCTGGCCCACCCAACTTTCAAATCCAGTGATTCTCAAACTCAGTGTTTCAATTATTTACAGAAATGGTTTGCATTACGCTGCTCTCACTTGTAGCATAGAGGGGATCCAGCGCGTGTGTCAGGGTTCTCCGCTACTCTAGTTTTGCTGCTTCCTTTCCGAAGATGTGTGAATCAGAGGAGGTATGTTTTAAAAGGACTAATTTTCACAGAATCATGCAATGGTTTGGGTGGGAAGGGAACTTAAACCCCCCCCAGCCCCACCCCCTGCCATGGGCAGGGACACCTTCCACTAGCCCAGGTTGCTCCAAGCCTCATCCAGCCTGGCCTTGGACACTCCCAGGGATGGGGCATCCACAGCTTCTCTGGGCAACCTGTCCCAGTGCTCCCCACCCTCTCCGGGAAGAATTCCTCCCTGATGTCCCATCTCCATCTCCCTCTTCCTGTTTAAACCCGTTACCCCTTGTCCTGTCATTCCCTGCCTTTGGAAAAAGTCCCCCCCAGCTTCCTTGTAGCCCCCCCAGGCACTGGAAGGGGCTCTAAGGTCTCCCAGGAGCCTTCCCTTCTCCAGGCTGAACCCCCAACTCTCCCAGCCTGTCCCCATGGCAGAGGGGCTCCAGCCCTCGGAGCATCTCCGTGGCCTTCTCTGGAGACCAACCAGTCGATATCCTCTTTTTAAGACATCAGGATCCTGTAACCTTCAGAAGAGGGCACGTGGCTGGGAGACCAGGCTCCAGAGCCATAAATGACAGCACAGCCGTAGGTGGAGCCCGCTGGCAGGCTCCGAAGGGAAAGTATCTTCTTTTAAACAACTTCCCTTTTGTCTTGTATTCCTTGGGATTAAGCCAGGCTCTCGGACAGTGCTTATCTTCTTCAAAACGCACCATTCCCAGGAGGAGATGACCAGCAATCAATCATCATGCAAACTCCCAATGCAGACTCCAGATTATTCAGCGTTACTCAAATTTAGAGGATTTAGCAATGACACGTTACTAACGCTGACGGTTTCTGCGAGTCATGCTAAGGCCGCGTTACCTTAAGGACTCTCCTAGGAAAAATCAATGTCTTCATCTGGATTAAAGGACAGATTTTGCCAACAAGTCGGTCTCAAATCTCGAGGGAGCAAAATCTTTACAAACCCCTGCTACAGAAATCCTACAGCAGCCTGCTCGGCTGTTTTTCTCCTTGCCACCGCGTAACGCAACTACCCCAGGTCTGCTCGCGGGAGTAAATTGTTTTTACAGGGTACTACGTCACCCTTCAGCTCCAGGGATCCAACATGCGGCGCTTGGCACATCAAATCTCCCTGTTACGGAGAAATCTGGGCACTGGGCGATGGTGAGGAAAGCCAGGCGGTCGCTGCCGCTTTCATCCCAGACTACGGTGGGCCCCTAAACTGTCCACGCTTTCTAAGCTTCTTGGCCAACACTGCTTTCACTCCCAAGAGGTCCTTTTAAATACTAATTAGGCTAATTAATGAGCAGAGCCCAGCTATAGCTTGTTTGTGGACTACCCCCGCTGCTCTACTATATACTTTCTATAGGGCACCTCAGGCTTGAATAAACACATCTATCCCACCTCGTTAGAGTGTTGGTTTAAAAAAAAGGGGGAAAAGAGGCAAACAGTAACGTTGCCCCCACAAAGAAACAGGCACAGGCTGAAGACCAGGCAGTTACAGCACACCTCTGCTTTCCAGGAATATTTTGGTTCTATTAGCTTATAAAAATCCGTAAGTAGTGCCATGTCCCAGGAGCTCCCTTTGCACATTCCTGGATAATGTTACATATAAAAGCCCCAGTTCCAATGCTGAGCAGGCAGAGCTCCCTAGACTCGGCGTCGGTGGAGTTTGGATTGCTTTCACTTCAGAACAACAGTTTTTTTTTTTCTTCAGCTTCATTTTTGTTCAAAATTCAAAAACGAATCACCATGAGCTGATGTACTGGGAATTGCTTACTGGGATGTTTCTCTTCATACCGGGGCCTCATCAAGAGACCCAACGTACGCACTGCACAGCAACATCATTTGAACAGCAACAGATAATATTCTGACACTTCAGGGTATTTTTGACACGGGGGAGTGCATTATCGCAGCTCTACAGAGAAAGACAGGCTGAGAGATTAAACCACTTGCCTGACAGGGCACAAACCCTGTGTCAAGCGTCAGAGACGCCTCTGGCCCCCAAATGCCGGGCCCCTTCCCATCACAGCTCATGGTTCTGCAACCACCGGATCACACTTCTGATTAGATCCCTGGGTACAAGACACAGCTCCTTGATCCAGCTGCTTCTCTGGCACAAACACCAGACTGGACCGAAACCGGCTGCTGAACACAGCCATAAAGAAAAGCTGGGACTGAAAATCCCCAGCCGAGCTGATACTCACGGGGTGGCTGGGAGCTTCCTCTGTTCTCAGGCAGGCACCGGGTGCGAAAAGCCAAGATCCTTCTGAAGAACTTCAGCATCTGCTTCGGAGGAGCGAGGAGGGAATTCACAGTTTGCGCGTCTAAGAGTTAGCCGGGGTCTAAGATCTTCATTGTTCAGAGGGCAGGATTTCCTTGGAAAGTTTTAAAAAAGCTAAATTAAGTTGTGAAGTTAATAAAGTTACATCAGTTTTGCCAATAACCATATTACCACTGTTGTTCCAAGCTAGGGAAGTCAAAGCACTGATCCTAAATTCAGGATGCAAGATTTACACATGGATACGTCTTCTCTTAACTATAGGGAAGTGTCAACAGCTGTTAAGTTTTTTAAGCAACCTTACCAGCAGCTGAAAGCTGCCCTGTAAAGCTCCCAGATTCCCGACTGCTCTGCCCACAGTGACACAGAGCCGGACTCTTCCCGGCGCTCCTGTATCCTCTCTCTCAGCTACTTGGGATATAAACAACCCGGCCAAGGAACGGCCTCTCGCCAAACACTTCCCGATGCCAGTTCCAGCTGACAACCACCGTTCACGTAAACAAAATTCGCCCCTTCCTTCTCACAAACAAAGCGCTGCAGGGGGGAGACCCGCCTGGGCCCCATGCAGACCCCTCTGCCTACCCTGGACGTCCTCGAGAAGGTGCACATCCGTGAGAAGGGAAGCTGGCAGCAGGGAACAGC
>NW_010233543.1:0-20180 GCF_000690775.1 Eurypyga helias
CCCTGGGACGGGCAGGGCGAGGTGAGCCCTGCTCACCGTGCTGAGGAGGAACGGTAGGAAGGGCCTCCCCGAGGGGCCCTGGTGTGAGCGTCCGCTGCTGCTGCCCCGCCGAGGGAACCGTCTGCAGGCAGAGGTGCTCGCAGATGGGACAATAACTGAGCCTGGAGCGTCAGGGAAAAGTGGCCAAACCTCACAAAATACCTCAGAAAATGCAGTGGAGGGGAAAGCACCACACACTGCTTGTGTCCGGGGTTCTTTCAGCTGTTGCCCACCCAAGCGTGCATGTGTTGGGGCCATGTAATTTCTTCCGGAAGGGTTACCGCTGACATTTGAACATTGATGTGCATTTCAAGCCAGTTTTACACCGGGACTGAAGTTAAACCCTAAATATAAAGCCGAGACAGAATTGCTTTCACCCCTGTAAGTGGTGCCACGCAGAATGACGGACTTCAGGAGTGTAACCCAGGATGGCTCTGGGGGTTCTTGAGGTGAACCCCTTGGTGAGGTTCTGTGAGTTACCTGGCCCTACAAACACTTTCTCCTGATAGTGGGGAGAATGGCTGGGTGGCCTCCCTGCACTGACCAGGCGTTTACCTCACTCTGGTCACATCTCTGGTCTGAAAGTTACCAAAACCATGCCACTTACTCACTTGTTCACTTGGGACTCACAAGGGATGCAAAAATATTTGACATGAATAAATATTTTTTGGAGTTATTTGGCAGATATTTATAGTCTGATTAGGCAAAAGTTTGCCAATGTTATAAGCAAGGAAAGTTTTTTTGGTTCCCCCTTCCCACTGCAAAAAGAGTATTAGAAAAGTGCTTGGGTTCATCTGTGACTCACTGAAGAAATCAAGTAAGCCTAGGATGTTATTAGGAATTCTGAATGTGTTAGGTCTTTAAGACACCGGCATAGATATGATAAAGGAATTGAGCTCAGTAGCCAGGGCTACGAGTTTCCCTTTAAGGGAAATTGAAAGGCAAAATTGTACTGGAACGTTTTAGAATTAAACTAGAAAAGGATTGAAATGGTTTCTGTAAGAGAAAAATGGACTTTAAGAAGTTTGAACGGGGTGTACAGCATGGTCTCCCTTGCAGTTACTGTCACTTGCCTGAAGTCCCCTCAGACTGATAGATGCCTGTTGGCGTAACTGCTTCTCTGAAGTGAAAAAGGATCTTGAGTTTTTGAACACCGGAAAGGCTTGTCTTTCTTTTGTATATCTGTGGCGGGGGGGCGGGACACTCCTCACTCTGTTCAGATCCGTGTGGCTGATCGTATGTGGGCACCTGACAGATTGGTCTCATTCATGCTTCACTCACTCGGGATGTAGGGACTGTTGTCCTCGTGTTTGACGGCTATTCTGTAGTCCCCTGGTAGCTCCACACCCTTCACACCTTTCAGAGCTTTATTGGTAAGTCACTGTCTTTTAATTCCAATGTAGAGCTCTAAAATGACGTTTGCGTATTTTGGGGGAGAAAAGATGTTACTTTTCTGTTTCTGTTTTTCTCCTGAGTAGCGAAAGAGAACAAGGGTTTGTTACACCAGGGAACAGAGGAGTTTAACGGGTGGGGAGTAGCTCTCCTGGGCTCCTTGCGCTGTTTCTTTACTCAGGCCAAACTTTCAGTCAGAGGTCAGGTGAAGTCAAGAGAAGTTTTTCCTGGGATTTAAGGAAGAGGATCCATAGCAGTAAAGTAAGTTTAAGATAACAACAGGATCATGTAAGGGATTAATTTTTAACAAGTGTTTAAAATACATTGAAAGTGATAATAGATTTGTCTGAAAGTAAGACACTGAGCAAGAAGCCCTTGTTTAAACAAGTTTATAAAGTGAATTATGAAACCTCAACCGTTGTGTTTTCATAGGTATGTACATGACCAAATAGCATTAGGTTTCACTGGGAATTAGAGTAGCTCATTCCATCCCTGTATATCTGCCAGTTTGTCTGGAATGACATGGTCACGCTGCAGACTTTGTGCAGGGTGACTACTTTTATCATATTTAAATTAGCAGAGTTAAAAACCTGGTAGTAATGGAGATATATGATTGTTCAGTGTAAAACCAAAGGAAATACTGCAAGTTGTTTTCTCTTTTAACAGCTTGTGCTTTTTTGTCATACTGGTTTATAAAATCTAGATAATGTTGAAGATAAAAAACTAGATCCCGAGATTTTAGACTGTCACAAGACACAAAAGAAAATGTGGGCTGGATTTAAGAAATCGTATTCAAACAAGGACAGCTGTTAGGTTTCTAAATAATTGCTAAGGAACCTTTTTGTGGATATGCCAGTATAATAAAATCATAAATACACCAGGTGTCATGATATGCAACATAGCTATGTAGTTGTTTGTGTGTGTGTATGTGTGCATATGCATATATAAATACACAAACATATATGTGTATGAGTAAAATTATAAATAATTAAAATATCGTATGTCACAGACTTGAAACATAGTGATGAACCTTCTTGGTGATGTCATTAGAAATAGAAATTATAACTGGCAAGTTTGTAAATGCCACGTGATAATAATTTCTCTCCTGTAGAAGGATATATATGACATAACAGCTTTTAAAATTTAGTCTCTCTCTTGCTCGCTCTCTGTCACACACACATACACACACAGCCCACCCACAAAGTCTATTTGTGCATGTACTAACATAGTAATTAATAGCACAACATTGATTCTTAAATGGAATGCCGTGCCAATTTTTATGAACTGCCCATTTTTCAATATTTTTCTCAGAGGAATGATTTTCTAAAAGTGACACAAACAATATACAACTCCCAGTTCTTACTAAATAATCCCAAGGCTTGTGAATTCCTTGCTTTCCATACCATTGAATTAGATTGCTTTCTGAGACAAATTTTCTGTCATTACCTAGCGGGTATTTCCTTATGAATGTAATGAAATACAGATAAAGATGTTTCATTTCTTAATCTGTATTTATTCAAGCACAGGAAGTAAAAATGCCTCCCTTCACAATCCGTATGTAAGATTAGGGCTGAACAGTTGCCTAGCTCTGCATTTCAGCAGCGCTGAAAGGAGCAATGTACAGTTGAAGTTTATGTAATACCACAGCAGCAAGCTTGGAATTGTTCTTAGCTAAAATACCGAGTTGGGGCTGTTTTGATTTAGATTTAGGCATTTTATTGTTGAACTAAATGGTGACAACTCAAATATTCTGTGAGGTGTGTGAACCCTCCGGTCTTGCTTGATGTAATTTAATCATTATTTGTATCAAGGCATCCCTTTAAAATTGTTGATGTGATTTTTGTATGAGTTACGTTGGCTTCAAGAATTACTCACTGGAGGATGTATTGGCATTGAAGAAAAATATAGGACCTGGATTTCTGAGAAGTCTCCAGCCAGTAGAGATACAAATCCTTGCATTGCCCTTGGAAATTATATCTTATGCTTATTTATGTACTATGGGTAATTTCGTTTGTAGCGAAGGCAATGATTGCTGCAACTCATACAAGAATGAACACCGGGGTTTTCACCTCTGTGTAGTTAAGATGCGGTGAGGTATCTGCTCACTGCTTAAACACTGTCCACGGGATGAATTTGCATGCTCATACAGAGAAATACATCTTCTAATTAATGTTAGCATTCGAATAACTTTTTAAAGTGTATCCTTTGAGAAATGCATCGTGTCACGTCTTTGGTGTCCTGGATTATCTCAGCCTGGGCATTGTTGACCTGTAGTAAAAAGAAAAAAGCTGTCTTCAGTAGTATTAGTGAATGGAGAATGATTGAGAATAAATTAGATGGTATTATTTGTCAACTTTCCTTTACTTTTTACAAATTCTTAATATTTTTCTTCCACTAATCACTAGATAATTCTTCAGAAAAGCACAAAAAATCCTACTTTCATTGTAGCCAACAGCGCCTATTGATTTCAGTAAGAGATGGACTACAGTGTGCTTATAGGGGGGAAAAAAAGACTGCTACCTCTGTGCACCTTACAGTGCAGGGGTTGTGATTTTTCATGCGGGCATATCAACTTCACGTTTTGGAACGACAGAAGGTACTATCTGTCTTTATAGGGAACGGTGTGCAGCCTCTGTGCCATTGGACGCAAAGGTAGTGGCAGCCATGCTGCAAATGGACCATAATTTATGAAGTAAAGAAAATCTAATGCGCTAGCTTTTGCTGATCAATAAACTTTCTACTGCATGTATTAGTAACAGAAGAACAAACCTTAACTTTGACTACTTATTATCAGCTGCCTGTTTTGCTTGATCTGGATAGAAAACAAGGAGTGAGTCAGAGAGAACTGAACTGAGAGGCACAGAATAATGCAAAAGATAGCGGAGAAATTAAGTACTGAACTTAGGGTTATGTTAAACTTCTTTAACCCATATAATGTCACATTATTCCAATTGCTGCTCCTACACCTTCCTACTCAAAATGAGAATGTTCCCAAACAATAGTTTGGGATGGAACAGTCCGAAGATGGAACTAAACTGAGTATATCTTCACATGGTTTTGAGTAAAAAAAGTACAAAATTAAATTCATTATTGCCCGAAAAACTAGTACTTCTCAAGATTAAAATTACTTCACCATCCAAAATATTGTAAACCTCATAAAATTAAGATTGATATTTAAATTTTTAAAATCATATGAACAAATTAGGATTATAAAAATAAAGTATTCTAACAAAATTTGTTCAGTTTTGTGCTACTATTTTAGGAGGGGAAAAAATACACTAAAAAAAAAAATCTGAATATATTTTTTAAAAATGGTTAAGAATTGTTTTGGGACCAGGGACATCACTACACAAAATCGGTATTTCATTGTTGCTATCGTCATTTGCAGTTTATCGTGCCATGCTGGAAAACAAATTCAATTATATTAAAGGAAATGCGGTTTTGTAGAATATCAAAAATCTAATTTTTTTAAGTGGATTTTTTGTGGAATTAACTTTGTGGTGACAAAAAGTGAATTGGTATTCCAGGATTTATAAAAATGCAAAATAGTAATGGGTGTGTTGTTGCTTTTTTGTGTGAAAGTGTACTATTCTGCACTTAGAGGTGTTTCATTGCCTCCTAGTAAAATCAAGTTATAAAAAGGTAACTTAAATAACTTTAATTTCTTTAATTACCTTGACTAAAAGCCTGAAAGATGTTCAGTACAGTCTTTGTAAATGCCTCCTCTGGAAAAACGGTAGTGTCGTTGTTGGAAATCGCAGTAAATGTTCTCAGTGATAAATTCCTACCTGAAATGATGAACACCTTCTCTTCTTGGGAACTGTAAGGCACACGGGTATTTGGGCAAGAAGTACAAGTATAACAATAAAAAGAGTAAAGTGTAACGCAGTTATATTTATAAAACATTCTGAGATTTTAAAACAAGGATAATCGGTCTTTTCAGATAGTGTTTCTTTGCATGCACATTGTTATCTCTGAATTAGAAGTATTTCTGAAGGTATTGAAGTTAGCAGAAAGTAAAGTTTTGTATTTTGCTCTCAGTTGAAGGTTGACGTATACAATATAGAGGTTTGTTCATTAGGAGAATGAAATGTACTTCTTAGATATATTCCAGTCTTCTTACATTTATTCCCACTAGGAAGAGGCCAAGAGTAACAGGAGTGATGCCAGCAGAGAATAGCATGTTTCTCAGTGGAAGGCAGCTTGTGAGGAATCCGAGCTTAAAAAAACCCCTTTGCACTTTCAGCCTTTCCAGATCGGAAATGGTGTCACTGCCTGGAACTGGACACAGGTAGCCCATCATATGAGAATTGGTGGAAACTACAGGGAATATACACCAGTTGATTGTCACAGAAGTAAGGTCACAGGATGCAATTTCTTTTTTCCAAGAAAATCTCTGTGCACAGCTGCTGAAGTGCCCTTGAAGTGTTCAGGTTTTTGTTTCTTGTTTTGATTGTTTTGGGGGGTTTATTTGTTTTTTGTTTGAATAATGTTGCAGTTCAGTAACACCAGCTGCCAGGAGAGTAAGGGAGATAGAAACCTTTCCATCATGCCTCTCTGAATTTCTTATTCTTCCCAACATTTCAAGTTATTAAAATAGTTCCCTCTTTTTAGAAGTAAACAAACGCAAACACAACTAGGCTTTGAGAACATGCTTGTTGGTGGCATACATATTCCAAAATTAAACTGCAAATTCCATTGGTTTTGAATAATTATTTTTCTGTGTTTGTACAGCATGAAAATAGCAGAGATTTGGGACATCACTAACCTCCTGAATGCTGGAGTAAATAAGTCCTGAGAACAATAAAATTATTAGAGTTTGGCAAACTTTGTATCACACTCTAATACAAGTGCAGTCACATTAATAGTAAGAATATTCTGTTTAATTGAACTGATTTCCATCTGTTCTTTTCTAAAAATAGGCAAGAACAGTTTGAGGCATCTCACATGGAGGAAACAGAAATCATGTTTTTTAAATGTTTATATCTTATAGAAATTCTAGGTATGAATCTTTTTTTCCTGTTGTGTGTAGACACTTAAACCTGTATTGGGTAGGTGAAAGCACTGAAGATCCCAGTTCTGTGCTCAGCAAAACCTGTGGCTGCACAGTCACAGGGTTATGTAGTTCTTAACCTAAGTGTGCAATATTCTGCAAAAGGATGTGCGCTTAAGAAACATCATTTGTCAAGGATCAATCTGTTCTGCCCCAGATTTGTGTAATTATAACATTTTTTAACATTGCTCTAATCGCTCTGATGTTCTTATTGTAGGTTAGAAATCTGAAACAATGGGTGACTGGAGCTTTCTGGGGAGACTGTTAGAGAATGCACAGGAGCACTCCACGGTTATTGGCAAGGTTTGGCTGACGGTACTGTTTATCTTCAGGATACTGGTGCTGGGGGCCGCTGCTGAGGAGGTCTGGGGAGACGAGCAGTCGGACTTTACATGCAACACTCAGCAACCTGGTTGCGAAAATGTGTGCTATGACAAAGCCTTCCCCATTTCTCACATCCGCTTCTGGGTGCTGCAGATCATTTTTGTCTCCACTCCGACCCTCATCTACCTGGGCCATGTGCTGCACATCGTACGCATGGAGGAGAAGAGGAAAGAGAAGGAAGAGCTGAAAAAGAAGGGAAGCGTCAAAGATGGCAACTACCCAGGAGCAGCAGCGTCTGGCAGTGGTGGTGGAGGAGGCAGCAATAACGTCAAGGATCCTCTTGGCAAAAGGGGGAAGGAGAAGCTCCCGATCCGTGATGAACGTGGTAGAATCCGTATGGGGGGTGCCCTGCTCCGTACCTACGTCTTCAACATCATTTTCAAGACACTGTTTGAGGTGGGCTTCATTGTGGGCCAGTACTTCCTATATGGCTTCGAGCTAAAGCCAGTCTACCAGTGCAGCCGCTCACCTTGCCCACACACGGTAGACTGCTTCATCTCAAGGCCCACTGAGAAGACCATCTTCATCATCTTCATGTTGGTGGTGGCCTCTGTCTCGCTGCTGCTGAACATGCTTGAGATATATCACTTGGGGTGGAAGAAGCTTAAGCAAGGCATGACAAGCCGGTACAGCCTTGAGATGCCTGTCGCAACAATGACACCAGTCATGGTGACAGGGGAGACCAAACCTGTTTCCCTGCCACCACCAGCACCACCCGTGGTAGTAACGACTGCCGCACCCCTCCCTGTTCTGCCTGACACGCGTGCGGTCACACCGCTGCTGGCCCCGGTGACCATGGCACCATACTATGCTACAGCTGCTCCGAGACCACGGCCCCCCTCCAATGCAGCCTCCATGGCCAGCTACCCTGTTGCTCCACCAGTTACTGAGGAGAGGCACCGTGCTGTGACTCCCACGCCCATCTCCACTCCCGTCACCATCCCGACCCCCATCCCCACGCCCACGCCAGCCGTCATCAACTACTTCAACAACAACCGCCATGCCCTGGCAGCCGAGCAGAACTGGGTCAACATGGCAGCTGAGCAGCAGGGGAAGGTGCCCTCCAGCTCAGCAGGCTCCTCTACCCCCAGCAGTGTCCGGCATCCCCTTCCTGAGCAGGAAGAGCCACCAGAGCAGCTACTTCCACCCCCAGCTGGGCCACCCGTTGCCGCAGCCAACAGCGGCAGCAGCACCAGCCTGAGCGGGGCAAGCGGCAGCAAGTGGGATGTGGAGGGTGAGGAGGAGCTGGCAGAGGAACGGCCCATCTCAGCTGCCTGCACCACCGTGGAGATGCATGAGCCACCGCTGCTCATAGACACACGACAAAAAAAAGAGCAGCGGCAGAGCCAGGTCAGACGACCTGGCCGTGTAGTGCGGTCGCCTCTGCTCAGCGGAGCAGGTGACGGAAGGCAGAGTGGGCAGGGGAGCTGCCCGGGGAGGCCAGGCCTGGTGTGGGTGGAAGGCCTGGGTTTCAAACTTTGACGCTTGCTGTTTTTGCACTCTGTGAGTTGTAGTGGGGAAAAATAGCAACATTTTCTAATAGGTCAGGGGTGGCCAAAGTGCAGCCCGTGGGCCAGGGGACCAATCCCGCTCTCCTTCATGTCCATAGCAGATTTCCCAAGGGCAGCCATAGGGGAGGCCTGCGCAAGTAACAGATGGTGATGGTAGCTGGTCGTGTGTCCTGAGGCTGACCGAGAAACAAGTTAATATCCCTACTGCCCACGTGCCTGGCCGTAATCTCCCTCTTGCCCTTGCCTTCACTTCCACCCTAATCTCTACATGAGCAGATGTGATGACTTACTGTTTTCCTCTTAAATCTTACGTAGCCCTATGGCAAACATCAGGGTGGCATATTGCCTATTGGCACCTGTCATCTCTACGGACCAACTTGCCATATTAAAGGTGACTCAGTCTCTTCCATATAACATGACTTAATGAAGCCTTTGTGCTCATGGCAAATTGCCCATGTGGTCCTTGGCCGGGCAAAGTTTAGGTAACCCCTGTAATAGATTTTTGAGGTTCATCTTTCTATAATTTTTTTTTACTCTTGACCTGTTAGGAAGTGTTGAGTTTGACCTTCTATCCAGTGTTTGCCAACCATTATCACACCATGTTTTTAAGCCCATAAATATGTTTGAGCATGTTTAATTATAATTTTAGATGACTACTGAAATTGCTTAGAGGAGGACAAGAATTTCAACCACACCTCAGAAATTATTACACAGAACAATTTCTCTTCAGAAAGCAAGGATTATGATTTCAATACACTGTGGTCCCATACGTTGCCTGTAGACAAACAATAGGATAAAGTACAGCTCTGCATTTTAGACTATTAGATATCAGCTTAAGTTTGTTGGGAAAATGCTTTTTAGAAGTAAACTTGAGTGCATATTTTTAAGTATTTGAACATTTTGAGAATAATTTTGATCTGTAGGTTTAAAGTTACTTGACTGTGTACTTAATCATTTTAGCTTGATCTTTAATCTTACAAGAAAATGTAAGGGGAAAGAAAGTAAAATTCCCAAAGCAACATTATCTCCTGTTGTGTTCTACCATTTCCTCTAACAACAATCTGTTATGTCTTACAGGTCAGTGGAAACAGATTTAGATAATATGGTATTGCAGAAAAGGTGGCTAAAATATCTGGGCAACATGAGTGGCTGAAGGGTCTATTCTGATCCCACTGAAGTCACTTGCCAAATTTCCATTCCATTTAACAAGGAGCAAGATTTGGGAATGGATCTTGCAGGCCTTATTCAAGCCAAGCAAAACTAACATTCACATGGAGTTTTGGGAGCCACAGGGAACGTAGAATTGGGGCCTTAGAAAATGACATGAAAACCCTGCTTTTGAAAATCATGTGTTTCCCTTAAAAATGGGTGGAGGAAGGTGCTGGGTAACTTTTTCTAAGGTGCAGCTTTCCTTATATCTGGCTCTGTCCTTTATTCCTTTGTACCAAGCAGTCTCACAGACATTAGTCAGAATTTTGAATGCCTGATAAGGCATGGGAGATTTTGGGTACAAAAGGCATGCAGGATTATGCCCAACTTCTGTTCTAAGCAAAAGCCAAAAGAACTGAAGCTCGTAGTCAGTCCTATTGCTGCTATAAATGGCGAGTACCGTAATTGGAGCAGAGCAGTCAGACACACTGGGATAGCACTTTGCGTCTTCAGAGTGTTTGGCCTGGCAGTGCAGCCTTTACTCAGGCACAGCAGGGTCACCCTGTAGCAGGTAGTTAACATCACCAGTTATTTATCTCTGCTGTTAAATGTTTTCCCAAATGTGTTTATTTTATTCAACGGTTGACATATATATTCTCACCACTCAAGATTAAACATTTATTTTTACTGCTTTCTGAGTAGACCCAAAGAGTTTCTCATGATCAGATGCAAGGGTTCTCCAACCCTTGGGTGTGTTGTCCCCTGGCTTCCTTCACCTGCTTGTGGTGAACCAGGTGAGGAGGAGTCTTTCTGCTGCCACTGATCTTGGGGGCAGACACTGCATTAAAAGTAAACGTACAGTAGTACAAGAAAGATATTTACCATTAGGTGTTCAGCTTCAGGCATGTTCTTGTGAATTTTCTATGTTATAAGCCATAAAAACCCTTTCTGCCAGAAAGCTAAAAGCTAAATTCTGCTTTCTGGTTTGTGTCTGTGCAGCTATGCCGAACTTAGTTGATAACGTTGCATGGAAGTAAACAAAGGCGGAGGTTAACACTCCAAATTTTTAGATTTACTAGCATTTATAGTAGCAGTTTTGTAAGTTTTGCCAAGTGATTATATTGCTGAAATAATGCAATATATATCTCTCTATTTTAGTACATCCAAATTCATGGGCTATATTTTCCTTTCTTCTGTGATTCTGAAGAATGAGGTCAAAAGTCTCTCTGGAGTGTATTTATATAAACTAGAACACCTGGAATATGTGGGTTTTTTTAATATCAACACCTGAGAGCAAAACTGACCTGTTGTTTGACGGAGCTCTGAACCTTGCAGTCCATGCTGTAGTACAACCCCCACAGAGTGTGTCCTGCAGGCTTGCATCCGTATTGTATATACAAAACAATAACAGAGATAGGTTTAACTTAGGATCAACTGATATCGAGTCTGCCCTTTTCAAGTTAATGCGTGTTGTTAGACCTGCGGAAAATTCAGGTGCTTTTGTGGAATGTATGGTATTTTCAGGCAGAGTAACTACTAGAAAGCTGTAAAAGAGCATTTTTCCTGTTAGGTGAAGTTTGGGGGGAGAAATGTAACTCTAGTGTAACTCCTGTGACAGAGCAGCCTCAGCATCCAAGCAGTCCTGGTCTGAGAAGGCAAAGCTCCAACTCACAGGTTGGGCTTTTAAGATCAGCTTAAATTCCATCACGTAATTATACAGTGTCAAGCTTCTTGGTTACCTACAATTTAATTTGGAGTCTGGTAATTGTTTCTTCATTTAAGCCCAGGTAACTGTTTTGGCAGAACTTCCCCCTAGTGTTTACAACTGCTTTTAGTTGCTGCATCATATCATTCCAGTACCTGAAGGGGCCTACAAGGAAGTTGGGAGGGGACTTTTTACAAGGGTCTGTAGCGACAGGACAAGGGGTAACGGGTTTAAATTGAAAGTGGGGAGGTTTAGATTAGATATCAGGAAGAAATTCTTCCCAGAGAGGGTGGTGAGGCACTGGAACAGGTTGCCCAGAGAAGCTGTGGATGCCCCATCCCTGGAAGTGTTCAAGGCCAGGCTGGATGAGGCTTTGAGCAACCTGGTCTAGTGGAAGGTGTCCCTGCCCATGGCAGGGGGGTTGGAACTAGGTGGTCTTTAAGGTCCCTTCCAACCCAAACCATTCTGTGATTCTATGATTCTATGATCTGGAATCAGATTTGTTGGGAAAAAAAATCTTACTTGTGTGGCCGATTTTGAGTACTTTAGTTGAACTCTACTCATGAATGATCACCGAATCCAATATGCTATGCGTAAAGCAGGAGGATCAAACTCAGCATTTGGCCTAATCCACAGTTACAATAGGTCTATAGGTCTTAGTTCAGAACTCATTAAAACATTATGGTAAGGCCCAATTATATTCACTTTTTCCTTGGATAAAATACATACAGGCATTCTGCAGTTTTTCCAAGTAAGAATTACAGGTGGAAATTACTTACGTAGGTATTAGCTGATATATCAAATGTTTCGATGACTGAAGATATCTTTCCTGTTTTGTAAATCAGATTGGTTTACAGACGTTCATAGTTCTAGAAAATATGTACAAACACCAACGTACTTGCAGAATGGAGTCTGTTGGAAGAAATAAGCTGCTTATTTCCAAGTCATTTGCTCTTTCACATCAATTAATTCCAAAGAGGGAACTTTGATTTAGCCTGGCCCTATGATTGTTCAAGCCACATTCCTGACAGATCTTCTACACACATCCAACTTCCGGTCAGTAGGTAAGGTATTGCAGAAGTGGAAGTCAGAACAGAATCATGTCTGACATAAACTGAAAAACTCCCTACTCATTTTTTGCTCTTTGAGCAGAATGATTGTGGGAAAATTGTTCTTTCTCTTACTTGAAGTAAAAAAAATGCTAAGAGAAGAAAAGGGGAAAACTGAAAAAGATACTCTGAGCAATCACCAGGTGTATGACATGCTACTCTCTTTGCAGTAAGTCAACTCGCTGGTACTAGCTGACCCTGTTTGGAGCACAGCGGGTTGAGCTAGATGACTTCCAGAGGCCCCTTCCAACCACAGTGATTATATGAATGGTATTTTCCAAATCACTGATTTCATGAGTGCATTTTTCATAATAGTTTTACAAAGATATAATAAAAATGCATCTGCATTGCACATAAATACATAGTTTTTTGGCACAGTTGATCTGTTTGCTATCACTGGGCTTTTGTAATCAGTGCAGCTGTCGCTTAATAAAAAAAAAAAAAAAAAGAGGTATAGACAAATTAAACCCCCACATTTCTTCCCATTGTATTTTGGTTAAAGAAGACAGCCTCCTAGAACCTTCCCTTTATTAAAGTGGAATATTCTATCTATGAAAACAAATTTCTTTTTTTCTTTTCATAGATAAAACAGTGCTCTTTGAATCTCTTGGTCCATGTTGGCGTTGAAAAGTCGTAGCTTCCTGAAAATAGGTTGCGTGCACTGGTAAAAGCAGATGAGCTATGTTCTTTCCTGGTGTAACTTGGAAGCCAGCTGTGTTCGAAGTGGTACCAGGGATTGATTTGGCTCCGTCTATTTGTCATCCATAAAGGCACTTAGAACTAATCGAATGTCTTGACATTTGCATCTCTTGAGAGTATTTTCTGGTATGAATATGTAAGTGTAGGATCAGTAAAATAATTAAGGCAAGCTTTAAAAATCAGATCAGTGCTCAGGTCCCTTTTTGGTTAGTCATGGGACCACCTCCTCAGCTGATACACACTGTTGTATTCCACCGAGTTTACGTGGGTGACAACAGTCTGCAGAAGCAGAGCGTTGAGCCCCTGGGGTCTTTTTGTTTACTACCGACACTAACACCGTGGATTTCAACAGGCTGGGTTGTTGGGGTTTTTTAATTCCAAATGTTTTTGCTTCATTTACTTTGATTTTTCTTGTGAAAAGTGTGCTCTTGTAATTTTGATTTTCTGAAGTTTACATTCAGTTTTTGATTTCAGATTGCACATTTGGATGAAATAAACCGTTTTCTGAGTTTACATTTGTGTAAGAAGTAAAAGGATGACTCTGCCAATGCGTTAAACCTAAGAGAGAAATGTCTTACTATAACACAGGAACTCTTCAGACAAAAGGCAGTACCATTAAAGACAACCTAACCTGGTCACTGATCTATAGTATCAGTTTTCTCTGTATATGTAAAATATGGGATCTGGATATATAGGGAGCACACTGTGGAAAAAGGTACTTTTCATCATTAACTCAATTATTACCAAGCAAATTATGGTCCATTATTACTGATACACCTTCTTGTGAGTTTAGAGGTTCAATGACAAAAACTAGCTGTGACATATGTCCTTTAAGAGCTAACTTTACAGCCTGCTTTAAAATCCCAAACAAGATATTTGTGGAGAAACACTGCACTGTTACACTGTAGAATATTTTATGAGAGATAAATGTTTTGCTTTCTAGCCCAAAATATGGTTCTGCGCCTGCAAATACAATTGCATGCAAGTTATTTTGACTCTTGCAAATAAGACCAGTAAAGGTAATGGGACTATTTGCATAAGTAAAAAAACACTGGTGTGAAAAAGAAATTGTAGATTTGCATTTTAAGTTTGTTATAAGATGCCATTCAAATTCCAGAAGTTTCAGTCCTTGAAGAGTTACGCAAGATATGTGAACATATTTTAAGGTGGAGAATATATTCCCATTGACACTTTCTCACAGTTAAAGGGTTGTAAAGCGTAAGAGAGCTTACTCAGAGCTTTCTTGTTGCTTACCGGATGTTTGTCTTCTACATGACAGAATCTGACAACAACCACCACGAGTTTTCTGGAGGTCAGGAACTTGTAATAACAATAAAACCAGCGAACAGTTAAAAGTGCTGTCTTCAAAGAAGTGCCTTGTGTATTAAATTCTGTAAGATACAAGTGGATGTAAACGTTAATTTACCTCATATGTTTACAAAATCGTGACTAAATAAACTTTTTGTACCACAGCACTGTCTCTTTCAGATTAAATGTTCATGGTTGGGTAGATGGTCTTTTAAAATCCTAACACGACTGAAGTCAGTTAGCTCACTCCCTTTATTCACTTACGCTGCTGCTTCCCTTCTGCATAGGAAGAGCTCACTGAATTGCATCTGTTGGAAAAGTGGATGTCGAAACCACTGAAGGCAGGTTTCACCCTCGGCTCTTATTTTGGCACCCGAGTCACTGTCCATCTCCTGCTGTGTCGTGGGGTGTTAGGTGACTCCCATCTTTTCCCCCAGTACTAACTCACCGGCTTCGATTTATCCGTCTGGCTGATGTGCCTGATGAGACTGTTACCTGTAGATGCACGAAGGCTTTTAGGGAATATGTGTCCTTCCTGGGGATGATGGGGAGTACCCACTGCATTTGAAATTCGCTGATTTGCCCCTTACAGAAAAAAAAACTCAGCTGTCTACTGAAAACGTACAACGTGCCGAAGGCGAGTTAGTCTAACTGCTCTGTAGCCCCGCTAAGAGGCCAGGTCCAGGTTTCCAAGGAGTTTAACTTGTGAAAAGAAGCAATGTGGGCAGGGCTAAGTGAATTTACAGAAGTAATAAAATAAGTGTGAAGGTTCTGTAAAACTTCATTTCATATACCACGCTTCCACGGACCTGGCAGGGCAGGATAGTTTCTGTCATTTCTGTAGCACCGAGTGTTTGTCTCTCTTGGGTTAGTACAGTTGAGTGTATTTCTGGTGGTTCTTGTGCTCAGGCAATGCTGTTCCTGCTTTACCTGACAGATCCATAGGCTAGACCAGATGATTCACTGTCTCTGAAGGCTAGGCAGGGGTACAGCAAGCTCCAGGAGTGTCATACGGACAGTACTACGATGATGTTTAGCGGTAATAAGCTAAAGAAGAAAGTGAATGAAGTGGTATGGTGACACCAGCTGTACTGCTAAAGACAACTCACTTGTCCCTTACCAAGAGCACAATTTACTACAAACACATGGCCAGAATATGTTGCATACTTTCTATTTGGATGCATGATTTTTTTGCTAAGTTCCACAATTCTGTCACTTGAAGAACGGACAGATTACTCCCAGGAGAGCCGGGAGCATCAGCTGGGGCAGACACAGCCGTGTGCCGGGCTCTCCCTCCCTTGGGACACAACCCTGCTGCCGTCACCTCGCATCCGCAGCCTCCCAGAGGATTTCTGGCTGGAGGATCAAATATGAGCCTTGCTGCTCTTGATGGTGTGGGCACTTTTTGCTGCCACGCTGAGCGTGACAGCTTGAGGGGAGCATGTGGAGGAAAGGTGAGAGGTGTGCCCTGTGCATCCACAGCTGGGTCAGGGCACAGTGAATATTCTGATGGTAATGGGCAGAGGTGTATGGGGGGGAGCTCTCTAACCTCCTCCAGTAACTCTCCTCTACATAGTTGTGCTGAAGGCCAAATAAGGAGCATCCCACACACCCCTGTTCTCCTTTTGCTCCCAGAGAATTGGCACAGGCATGATCCCCTGGACTTTAGCAAGCGTTTTCACTGTGACTGCACAAAGAATGGGATTTAGCTAACTTCATCAGTGTTTTCCCACTCTGTAGTGGGAATAGAAATGAAGGCAATACACATTGTCTCCCAAGGAAACAGATGTCAGACAGTCACACCTTAGTAGAGCTGGTATTTTGATCATTTGTGTCAACTGGATGTGCATCAGGTCTAACTATCTCTGTGTCTATTTTCAGCTGACGATAGAATAAGCAGATGCTTATCCAAAATCCCAAAACTGAAGAGAGCGCCTTCTCATAAAGATGGCCTAGGAAGAATCTGTTATTCTTGGAGTGTCGTAGTCCAGGAAAACAGGGTGTTTGAGGAAAAGCACATTTTAGCGCTTACAGGTATGTGAAAGAATTTATTATGCCAGAATTACAGGTAACCTTAATTAAGTACTGTTACTGCATTAGTAGAACGGTTGGGTTGCACCAGCTGCACTTCTTTGTATAAGGGCTTTTTTCATTTTTAGAAAGAAATCAGTGGTACATAGCAACAAAATGTTGTCCTTCATGGGTAGTTACCTCCTTTTTCTCACAGAAAAAGGTGAGTGCCTTTTGTCAGCCAGACCTCTGTCATTTTAGAGGTTATCTCCTGAGGACAAAACCCAACCAAACAAATACCTGCAATTCGTCATCCTCATTATTTATTTGTCCCATGAAAGCATGATAAAATACATTACAATGTCCCGACCTTTGCTTTTCTAAGTAGTGTGAGACATGGCTTTTTAAAAGGTTCCTATGTTATCTAGAGAATATTTTTGAAAATGCAAAGGATTTAACAAGTTCAAACTCTCAAAAAGACAACACGTTTTTCTGTGGGATACATTTTTCCTGTGTTTGCACAAGACCCACCAAAGCCAGTGAACAGATGGAGTAAAGTGAAAGAAAACCTTACTTTCCATGTGAGAATACGGGTTGGTTTTCTATACTCCTCAATCAAATGAAAACTAAAAAGGTGGAGCAAATGGTTAACAGTCATCTCACTTCCCAGTTTGAAAAGATTAAACTTTCCAAAGATTTTGGCTTTAAGGAATGCTGTGGTCTTCTGAGCAGAGACTAAGGGATAATTATGGTTGAACTATCCACCCCACAGAGGAACCTACTGTTTGCTTTGCATGGCTTATGTAGTGGGGTTTGCTATGTAAATTCTGCACAAAATGCAGAAGTAAGCAGCTGAGGATGGTTTGCCTAAGCAAACTCACTCTTGTTTGGATTATGGATAATCTAAGGGCAAAGTACTTTCTTCATTATGCAGTAGAAGATGAGGAAAGGCAGAGTCATCGAGTCAAAAGTAGTTACGTTTCTTTCCAGTTCTCTGTTGAGGTGTTTAACGCTGAATTGTACCAGGTCTCTAGAGCAGAGAGAGCTTTCATACCCCCATGCACCACCCCTCCTTTGTGTCTTTGCTCTGTAAGAGGGATTTAGATCTTTCTTCTAAGTCGTAAAGTTGCTTCTGTCTTTCCGACTGCCAGTACATCCTTTAGGGCGTGGTACATGTCTCTAGTCCTGTGGCTGAAATTTGAATACAGTAAAACCAACAAAATCAGACAACAGAATGAGCAGTTAGGACTGACAGCATCAGTTAAGCTCATTTATATTAACCACATTTAAGTGTGGCTGAAGTTTTGTCATAAATAGCTGTTGCAATGTGAATGTGATTTGTCCTAATTTATTTATGACCGTGAAGCTCCAATTACCAGTGTCACATGTAACAGAAGTGCTAACACATGGTTTGTTCAAACAAAACATTATTTTTTGTAAACCACACCCACTATTTTCTTGAGAAGACCGTCACCGTTGGCATGACCTGGACAGAACTGAGAAACACCTTCAGCAAAGCCAGCTTGGCTGGGGTACCAGAAACACACATGACTGTGGCTTTTCAGCATCCTGAAGTCTTTTAAACTCTCTAATCAGTCAAAGTAGTAAAGCCAAATGCTTTGAGACCAAAATTCTTGGCCAAGAGTCAACAAAATAGTGCCCCCATTTACCTTTGCCTGTGAATGCGGCTGTACTAGGGACTGCAGTGGTTTGGGATTTTGCAGCATGGAGAAAGATGCAGTCTGCACCAGCCTCTTGCTGTGGCCTGCATGCGAATTATGAGTCTAACTTCTGGGATGTATTTTTAAAAGCTCTGGTCTTCATTGGTTATGCATGATTGGACCCTTTTTTCAGTGTATCCATGGCTGTAGGTAGAGTGCCTGTGTGTCCGTGCCATTCTCCTTGCAGCAAGCAAAGTCAGTCCTTCAGAGCAGCTCGGAGGCACAGGCTGCTCCCAATTTGTCCAAGCTATATGTGGCTTAATTAAGATTCAGAACTTACTTCAGACTAGGAAGATATTCTTGTCTGTGAAAGATAAAACCATAGAACGTGCCTTAGCGATTCTTGTGTTGTTCATTTGTGTGTCGCTTCCCTGCTGTGGAAACCCAAATGTCTGGAGGTCCCAGTTCGCACAGTTCGGTGCAGGGTGCTGCAGGCGTAGCTTCTGGCCACAGTGTACCCAACATTTCCTCAAAGGAAAAATATCTCATTGGTCCCAACAACACTAGAAATTTCATAGAGTTTTGATCCTCTAGAGTTGAAAAACAACAAGCAAGATTGCTGCCCACTCATCATGCTGTTTTTATCAAGTAGGACCAAAAAGAGTACCTGTTGGTCATTCACGTGTTTCTGGAACAACTAAAATAGCAAGCAAGTCTTTCCAAGCCTGTAAAACATCACATACCTATGTGGCTATTCCTGTAGAAATAGTAGTTTGCTTGAACAAATGCATTTTGAACTGGGAAAAGCCTTTGCATACTCCACACAACTCGGTGAGTTTGCTTTCATTTGGAGCTGAAGTTTCTGGATGAAGTGAAAGGAGGCGAGCTTGAGACAAGACCTCTTGTGAGAAGGCAACTGAAGGCAAACTCACGTCATATTTTAGGGCTACAGAGCTAGAGACTGGAGCTGAACCCAATAAATGGGCATTTTTAAACTTTCTTTATTCTTTTTTGCCTTTAAAAGAAAAGCCTTGGATGCAAAAAGGTCACTAATAGTGGAATTTTCACCACCACCATCGACAGGGTGGTAATTGTTAGTGAAGAATGGAATGATCTCTTTGCTAATAATTGATTTCCCCCACCTGGCTTTGTTTTCTCACTCGTTACTTTTTAAAAGCTTCTTTCTCCTACAGAAAGATTATAGTCCTTAGAAAAATGCTTTCGGGAAAAAAAATGACCTTGCTTCTGTTGGCCTGGTCTGTGAAATAAGAGCTCATCACTGCAAAATGATGGTTGCAACTCAGGTCAGCTGACATTCAGAATTTCTATTTCCCAAGGGATCCTGAGATCTCAAATTAGAACGCAACATGTTTTCACACATTTTTCATGAAACTAAGCCCATGAAATTTCCTCAGTAACATTTTGCATTAGAAAAACATCCAGATGATCATTTTGGAAGCAATGTGTCATTCTGGAATTTAGTTATTTTTTCTATTTTCTATTATTTTTAAATTATCTTGCAACATGTGAAGGGTAGCTGCACCTCATGCAGCATCAGGCCAAACCAAGCAGAGGTGGTGAGGATGAGGTGATTTCTGAGCTATTGCCTTTATGCACCTAAATCCCATGAACAGCTGTGTTTTAAACACCTTGTCATTATTTTAAATCTTACTCCTTCATCCTTGAGTTCAAAGTTTTCATATACAGAGTCCCGAAGTGACATCTCTGTAGATGATCTGGAAGGGAAAACAATCCCATTGCTGCCCCATAAAATGGAAAGAGTATGGACTGCTTGCCATCCGTGCGTGATGGAGAAGCTTGAATGTATTTGCTTAGATGTTGAAATCTGTTACAGCTAAAGCCGTGACCTAACTTTCTAGCAAAGTTTTGTGTATTGCTCTGAATTCCTTTTCCCTACCGCTGCTATAGCAAGTCATGCATGACACTGAAATGTGCATTACAAGTTCTTTGGTGTATAGGAGAAGTGCAGTGATCTGCATGTAATTTGGGCAGCTGTCTTTATTTTCAGCTGAAAGAATTCTCTCAGTTGCAACAACGTAAATCCAGTATAACTCCACCACACTGGCGTAACACAGATAAGACTTTGTGTTGAAATGACTGCAGTGAACAAGATCAACTGCAGAAAGAATAGTTCTTTTT
>NW_010233544.1:0-641 GCF_000690775.1 Eurypyga helias
CCCTTGGCAATATGGTCTGTCAGAAATAGTCAACTGGGATTATGTTTCTCATTTCTAAATGTGCAAGCACGTAATTAGCTGTATTCATGCTAAATCATAATTAACAAGTGCTGCATTACATAGTACAACGAAACTGACCATGGACCTGGCTTGGAACAAACTGTCTCAAAATTGCCCACAGATGTAATTTCTTGAGTGTTGGGTTTGTTTGTTTGGGGTTTTTTTTCCAATTTCAGATGCAATATCACAATGCAACAGTGTAAATTTTCATATCTCTGAAAATATGTCCGTTATTTTACACATTCAGAATCATTATACTGTCAATGAACAACAAAAGCTTTCCTTTTTTATGAGAAAGTGTTTCAGTACTACTTTGAACATTGTCACAAAAGCTGTTAACTCTTCCCTACCCCCATGAAAAAAAAAATTGTCCACCATCTTTAGAATATTCCAGTCAACTCAAATGAAAACTTTTTAAAGTGGGTTATTTTCCTTACAGTTTCATTCCTAAACTGAAATTAGCATGTCAGTAACTGAACTCCGGTTACTCTTTGCTGATGCCACTGAATTATTCAAATAGATATAATTACATATATACGTACTAATGAAGTGGGACATTGTGCTGGATTCAGTCAGAAAAG
>NW_010233545.1:0-3244 GCF_000690775.1 Eurypyga helias
GGGAGCAGGTCGGGGCACCCGGCCCCGCCATGGCCTGACACAAGGCCCTGCATGGAGATTTCTGCTTTATCCCCACTGCAAGGGGGTTCTGTGACCCCCCCACAGCCTAAGCGCAGCCATAGCGGGGGTAGACAGCTCCTAGAGTGGTCTGTAGCACAGCTTACACCTCCAAGTAACAGCTCCACCGAGGCCTTGGCGGGGTTGGCCTGCCATCACTGCTTCTCCGTGAGACGAGACGGGTGCCTCACGGGAGCCAGCCCCGTTCTCCCCCGTCCCAGCAGTCGTATCCTGTTTGCCCCTGGACAGCCACAGTTGGAGGGCAGCTCCCAACACGTTAGGTTTGGACCCCTATTTTTGGGACACCCACCTCCAAAAGGGTTGCGTGTGGCTGCACCTTTGCTCTTGTCCAGTTCCCAAATTTACATTGCGGGATAAGGCTTTGGCCTGTGCCCATGTGGGGAGGTTTGGTGGCATCCCTCCTTGGCTGCAGGACCCACCTGGGACTGGGGGGCTGCAGGGGCTGACCTGGTGCTTGCCACCCTTTTCCTTATATCAATAGCTGGGGAGAGGGTGGGTCCCTGTCCTGGACTCAAATTGCTGTTTCTGGGGCAGTTCCAGCGTAAATCACTCTCTTCAGGGTGATCCCATCCTCAGGGGTGAAGACAGCTGTGTTGGCCATACCATCCTCTATCCCTGTGGCAATTTTGCAAGGACAGGGGTGCTCAGTGCCATGGGGCTGGCAGGCAGCAGCATCATGCAGAGAGCTGGGAGGCACCCAGGTGGCACCTTTCCAGGGGAGCAAGACTCCTTCAGTGCCAAACACATCCCCAACACCAGAGCACACGGTGACTTCACGCGCTTTTCGTCTTCCAAAACCGCTTTGGTTCTGTAGGATAGGAAACCAAACAACGGCTCCAGAGGTTTGATCCGAACTGGAGGGCTGCTATCGTGTTCCTCTTTAACCCTTTCTGCTGCCCCAGCTGGGAGCAGAGGTGTTTCGGCTCTGCCTCACCCCACCGGGCAATGGGGAGACCTCAGCCTCTACACCTTTGTCCCAAAAGCGACCTGAAAAGGGACTGTGTTTTGGCAGGCCCAGGCAAAAGCATGGATGAAGAAAGCTTGGAAGGTACTCAACCTGCTAATGCAGACATCCCACTGACAGAAGGCTGCTCCACCGGCACACCAAGTGCATTGCATCTGCCTGGCACTGGACCCTTCCTCCTCTGGCAGTACTCTGAGACTCAAAATCTACATGGGCACTTTGCATTCCAGAAACCTGGCACGTGCCAGGGTCGATAATCCAAAAGTAAATTGTGGCCAGGCCCATCAAAGCACTTCATGAGGCAAGGTGGCTCCGAAAAGCCGGTTGATACTTCCCGCCCACCACCCTGGAGTCAGGCTCAGTATGTTGGGGGTCTTCCCTGGGACCACCTGAGTGGTTAGGTGACCAAAAAAACTTAGAAATTTAGGTCTTCACTCAGTTTGGGGCATGTTCAAGGCTTCTAAATACCCCTAGAGCTGTAACAGATGACCAGAATGAGCTGGAATTGGGATGGGGGGGGAAAGGGGGGAGGAACACATTCCACAAAAAGCCTGTCCCCCTGAGACCCCCTTGCAAGGTCCCAGCCTGGCATGTTGGAGCAGCTGGGCTGCACCGAGCAGCTCTGCATCCTAAACCAAGACCACTGCTTGACTTTTTGGGGTGCTGGGGTTGTTCAGCAGCTGCAGCGCAAGCAGTGAGGCTTTCCTGCAGGAAAAGCAGGAACAGTCTGAGCAAGTGGAAGAGATTCATGCAGCGAGAAGAGAGGGGGGACAGGCATTTTGGAGAACAAAGTGCTCCGGACATTGCTCATTAACCTTAAATCTTCTCTGAAAAATCAAGGCCAGATGCCACCCAGCACAACGTGAACGACTGGAGTCGTAGGAGCTTGGGAGGGTCGGAGATAAACAGGGGTGAGGCTGGAAAAAGAGCTGCCATTAATTTAGTTTGGCCACAACTGTGTTACCCTGCCTCACGCTTTTGCTGAATAAGGAAAACCCCTGCCCTTACAACCTACCCGAGCAGAGCTCCCTTGCAGTCCAAACTTGTGAAGCCAAGGAGGAGCAGGTTTGATTTCCACACACCCAACTCCGCTCCAATTTCAGCCAGACAATATCTGTTTTGGGGATTTACCGTTCTCTTGCCTGGACTATCCCAAAATGGGATGGAGCCCAGGAGATGCCAGACACCTACATACACTTACGTCTTCCCTTCTCGACGCTCAAGCAGCATTTACCTATCCAAAGAACTTCTGGTAACTCAGCACCTCCCAGTTTTCCTTGGCCCCAGATTTGCTTGCCTGCCTCCGCTCTGATTCACGGCCTGCCGTGCTGGGGGTGAAACGAAACGCTGCGCGTGAAACAGATGGGTCTGGTGTGGAGTCCGACGGCGATCCCTAACCACGGGTTTTGGGGTAGCTGGAGCGTTGCGTTTCTCCGATTCCCCAGCTGAAACGAGAAGGGCAGGGTGGCTTTCCAGTAGCCCCTGAAGGACAGGTCTGCAATTGAGGGGGCCTCTCCCTGCGCCAGCCAGCAGCTCCTGTGCTGGATGCCACCATCCTTTTTCTTGTAAAAGAGAAAAATGAAAACAGGTAGACTCAAAAAACTTGTCTCTATCTGTAACACCTATTCACAGGGGGCTTTGCTCCAATTCTGCCATATGCAGACTGAAAAAAATAAATCCTCAGCATTAGAAAAGCTCACAGACCCCCAGAAACCCACCCGGCCGGAGCAAGCTGAAGTGCTGCTGCAGCGGGTCCGGAACGGGGGTGCTGCAGGGAACAGCCACCTAAAGCTGGAGGGTCCTCGCCTGTACCCAGCCCAGCCCCTGCCTGGGCTCCCGCTGAGGCCCGAGGCTGCGGTTCCTGTTAAATAACGGGGGTTTCAGCGGTCCTTTCCAAGCTGGCTCTTCGGGCAGACATCATGCTTTTGGGAGCCCGATGATTCACGCTGCTTATGTAAGGGAGGCGTGGGAGGCGGCCAGAGGTAATCCTTCTCGTTAGATGAATGAATAGAGCTGGAAGACAGCGGTGAGGGTTTGGCTACGCCACCCCTTCTCCTTCCAACCCTTCTCCTTCCGGGCTGAAAGAGAAGCAGAGAACAGGCAGAGCTGAGGAGAAGCAGCTGGGAGGCTCGTTAGGCACATGTAGTCCATCAGAGAAAAAGGAATCATAGAATCACAGACTGGTCTGGGGTGGAAGGGTCC
>NW_010233545.1:3466-30118 GCF_000690775.1 Eurypyga helias
CCCATTACCCTGGTGCCCCCTTCCGAAAGGGGGGGGGCACCAGGGGATAAGAGAGTGATAGCTAATTGATGCTCATGAGAAGTAGAGACACTATAATTATGCCAAGAAACCACGTTTTTCATCCCTGATTTCTTAAATCTGTGCAATTACAGATTTTACTTCCCAGTAAAGGCACTTTACTGCCTAGTTTCAAGCAGAGTATCCTGGTCAGAGAGGGACCTGCTCCGGCTAGCTACAAGGAAACTGCTTTGAGGTGAAAAAGGAGGGCAGAAGATCCTATACTTATGGCAACTGTCCCAGGGCCACAGGGAAGCAGTCGGAGAAGTTTACGTGGCTTTGGGAAACGCAGTTAAGTAGGCTGCAATGCTGAATTTGGAAGGCTTTCAGTTAGCAAAACAGCGGCTGGAATAAGCCCACAAAGGAAGCTGGATGCTCCTGGCAAAGGTGCAGACGTGTGACTCCATGCCCAGCTAGGCGAGGAAGCGGGCAGCGAGATCAGAGGCTGTTTTGATTTGGCTCCTAGGAAACGAGCGGGTATCGCCAAGCCAAGGAATGAGGCAGCGCCGCCGCACAATGGCTGGAAAGTGGAAGGGTGGACTCGGTAACAGTATTCACACGGTTATTATCGAGATCAGCAACTACCAGACGTGACTTTTCAAGGTTTAGCAGCTCAAAGGCCGGCCACCACAATGCCCAGTGATGCTTACTCCTTGCCTGCAGCCCCCTGCCAGCTCCCCGCTGGCGCTGAGAGCAGGAGCGCGAAGGGGACACCCAGCAGCATCTTTACGCGCGGGGTGGTGCAGCTCGGTGGCCTGATGCGGGGCTGGGGCAGCACCCCGGGTTTCCTACCCCTGCCACCTTGGCCCCATCCATGCCACTGGGGTGAGAGCCGCACCTCAGCAGCACCCACAGTAATCGCCGGGAGGAATGGGAGAGAAACAGCGGAGGACGGCAAAAAAGCATGCTGCGACAGAAGAAAATCTCTGGTATTAATTAGCCGCTGCCCAAAGTAGTGCTGGCATCGTTCCTGATTTCCACCAGCACAAACAACATCAGAACAGGTTAAAATGGAAGGAGCCGAATCTAGGGATCATTGTTTTTAAGGCCAATCAAGAAGAAATCCGGTAACAGTTCAGGAAAGGGTGGTTTTCATAAGGACAATGATGGGGAAAACCAAGGAGTCAGCACTTTGCCAAAACATTATCCCCAGCACCAACCTTAGGAAATTGGCCGTGAGCCTAAGGAGGGAGCCTTCCCATCACATCCCATGGCAAGCACGGCTCACATCCCTACCCCAGGTTCACCAAGGGTCACAGAACAACCTGTGCTAAAGGAGATCCTCGGGCCTTAAACAGGACCCAAACGCAGAGAACTTGGAGTTCAAGTGCTACAAGCTGCTGAAAATCCTCCCGTTTCCAAAAGGGGCTGCACCGAAGGAATCACCCTCCCTTCTGTGTGGAGCGTGCGGCTGCTGTGGGATGGGGGTAAATGCGGCTTTCTTCTCTTTGCTTTTCTGCCCGTCATCAGCATCCCAAAGTCCAACCAGGCAAAGGAGAACTGTAGCCAAGTGTCTAAATCTAACACCCAAACTCTGGAGAAACTCCCAACTGTAGGTTTGCAGAGCAGGCTGCACGGAAGTGCCTGTCTCGGCACCAGCTCAGGTGAGGTCACTGCTGAAATTAAATCGCTATTTTGGGACTGGTAAGACGGTGGTTCTGCCAGCTTGTGATCTCCTTGAATGCCGTTCTCACCTTTGAGCAATTGCTCTGCTTCCCTATGGCTGTGGATGCTGAATTAGGGATTGTAAGACAATTTCAATGTCAGCCTCACGAATTCCTTTTTTGAGATTGGAGAAAAGCTTGCGCGATCAGACGGCAGGAAGGCGGCAATCCGTGCCCTTGAAAAGCCTCTTCGGATTGGTCGCTCGCAGGGAAAGAAGGGAGGTAGGACTTAAATCATGACTTTTCCACCCACAGGTCTCCAAGCCCAGAAATACCAAACCTTAGTGTTTGCCAAAACACAGCGCTAACAGGTAGTGAGGGAGCTCCTCTGGAAGGCAGGGCCTGCAGGCTGGCAGCTCTGAGCCCCTCCGACGCCTGAGCACAACTGGCTCAGCTTGCGGCGCCTGCCATGCCAGCTGGGCGGAGAACGGCCTCTGTATGTCACACAGCGTCCGAGGTTTCATCTCCTTTTTCCCCTCCAAAGGCATTAGCTAAATGGCTGCAGCGACCGTGGCCATCTCGTCTAAATCAGGGAGATCGAGTCTGATGTACAAACGGTGCGACGTGAAAACTCCAGCGTGCCTGCGCTGCTGATGTGACCCTAATCTTGAGAACTGGAAAGCAAAAGAGCTGTTCGCAGAGCTCAAAAGATAACCACAGCCTTATTAAGAAGCATTCCAGGCGATGAAATTGAGGTCGAAACCATCACCAGGGAGTCGCCAACAGCAGCATGTTGTCTTGCAGAACAGCAAAAAGGCCTTTGTTAAAAGCTAGCTGGAAACGCGGCTGATCCACGGAGAAACGGAGGCACCGCCGTCTCTCTGTGGGGAGGTGGGTACCAACGTGCCCTGCTCTGGCTGAGCGATACCACTGGGAGCCCCGGACTTCACCAAAGGAAAAGGAGTGAGAGACCAAGCATTTAGAGCACCAGCCTGAGAGCAGCCCCTGCACCGGCCTCTGCCAGGCACAGCCAACGGGAATAGCTGCCTCACACCGGCAGGGAGCACGAACGGGCAGCAGCGTACCAGGAGACGAGGGGTTGGGGAGCAGGGAGGAATAGCACAGAGGCTGACAGCTGAGGAGCTTTGGTCCCAGTTGCAGACCTGCTCCTGCACTTTGCTTAAGTGTGTGTAAAGAAACGGCGGGACCAAGGCTCTGGACAAGGACTGGAGCGCTCCGGCTTCAGCAGTCACAGAGTCACTTTGTCCCTCTCTTTAGGTCTCAGTGGTTGCTTACTACAGGCAAAGTAATCCAGTGCCACAGCAGGGCTGGAGAACATCCGGCTGCTGAGGAGGGCAGGGGCATCTGCAATTTAAAAGAAAAGCTGGAGGAGGCAGTCCTGGCAGAAGGTGGTAAATCCCAGTTAATTCCTATTTACAGAGAAAAGGCAGAAACTCCATATTATCTACATCAGATCAAGGCGCTGAGACCCTCAGAGAGAGACTTGCACACTCCAGTGCCATGGGAGCCACGAGCAGGCTCCGGCTCACACCAGCTTGTCTCCACAACAGGCTGCGCTGAACCAAGTTGTCATAAAGCCCGACTGCCGGCGGCATAGCCCCTTCTCCTCCCTGTCGCCTCAAGCCCTGCCCCGAGGGCAGAACAAGCTCCCCCTGCCCTCCCCAAACCATGCCGCTGCAGTGCTGGAAGGCCACTGCAGCTGCGAACCGCTGGCTGACAGGACCCCCGGGCTTGGAGAATCTGCTGTGCGTCACCCTGAGCCTCAGCACAGATCCGGAGGAACGCGAGGAGCAAACCAGCCGGGATCACTGACCTGCAGCCCCCTCCTGCTTCACGGGACCGTCCCTGCCAAAGAGACCTTTAAGCTGGGATACCAGGGGGAAGTACAAACGAAACAAAGAAAAAAACCCCGAGTAAATTGCAGCTGGGTGCTTTTTAGGCAACACAAGTAGAAACCCAGCAGGAGTTGCTAGACTCCTCATCTCCAGTACACAGCTTTCAGCCTCGCGACACTCCCAGCAGAAGCAATTAATTTCTGGGACAAACAGAGCTATCCCGCTCTGCAGATGTTTCCTCTTAGTTCTACTGGACTTGAGTCAATGAAAACGTGGCAATATCTGCACAGCAACACATGGAACTTTCCACCAGCCCAGATGGGAACAGGAGCAGTCTCAGTTGATGTCTCTATTAAAAAAATCTAACTGCTATTTTTGTTTGGGATGGAAGGGAGGGGTTAAAGAGAGCTAAGAAAACAGAAATGGGCAGCATAGCCCTGAGCATGCCTGAGAACTACAGTCTCAAAGATTTCTTGGCAGATGTTCTATCAACTGGGAGAGCTGTAGGCCCTTTTATCCCTGTCAGAGTTTTGTTTTTCCATCTGGGATACGAGCTGGTAGCAGCAAACCTCCAGGGGCAGCTGAGACCAACCAGCAGCTGTGTAATACTTTTGGCTGGGCTCATTATTTATATCTCAGGGGTAGAAGCAGCCCCAGTATGAACAGGGGTCGCATTCCACCCCATCGCTTTTCCATGCCAACAGACGGGAGGTAGTGAGTATGGGAGGAATAGGACCCCTCAAAGACCCCACCAGTTCATTCTGTGCCTGCATACACGCCTACAGAAGACCTGGGGGGAGAACACGTGCACTTAGAGGAGGCACTGCAGATACTTGCACCATGTTAATTTACGGTGACACTCTCAGGAGGGGCTTGGTACCAAGTATTTGGTGCCTGAGGTAGCCATTTTTGTACATACAGCAGCTCCACGGGTTTCCCTGTGCTGGCAGCAGACACTCAGGTACCAAGAGTTTGTTTTTTAGGTATCTTGAGCACTCAGCCAAGATTTCAGATGGGCTAAGCATCCTTAGTAGGAAGCAGAGAAGGAATGCACATATATTCGTCTCCACAGACGCGTCAGTTAACATGCTTGCCACAGAGTGAGGTTTCTCTCCACCCCGCTCTCCTAACCATCAATTTAGAATTAAAGGGATCTGGAGAAGGGACAAGAAGCATCTTAAATGATGTAACTTGCCAAACGCTTGGAGATCCTTCAGCTGGAAGGCTATGTAGAAATACACTATTATTACCACGTCAGAAAGTTCACCCTGGAAGTAACTCTGGGCAGCTTTTTGGTACCCAACCACAAATCTGTAATAAACCAGACAAGAGCTATTCATGGAACAGCTGTGGTTTAAGGCTTGCAATCTCCACTTCGATTAACCGTTTAACAACACATGACTAAACAAAAACTGGTTGTGCTAAGTCTGAAGTACTGTAAATAGTTTTTCTCTATTTTTTCTTTCTTTCTACACTCTTGCAAGTAGCTTTGCACAGCAAGGAACAGATCACAGCTACCGTAAAGCTGATGTCACGTTAGTCTTCGCCTCACAGAGAATAACCGTACCGGAGCGATTAAAGATGACACATACAACCACTGTCACTTCTTGCCTACATTACTGCATGGAACTGTCATCACCTACCCAACCCGTTACTTAAGGCGCTGAAGAAAATCCCACCTCTTCAAAACAGACACCTTGGGCAAATTTTGTGGGTCTATTATTTATTTATTTACTTAACCTGCTTGCTTGTTATAGTAAGTGGCTACACATATCTGAAATACACAGCAGTCTTGCAGTTAACTTGGGTAATTACATGAGTGAGCTCTAGGAAAAGGGCTGAAGAGATTTGGGGACCTTTCGTACACCCTCTGTTTTAATGTGACCATGATAATTAGTTGGAGCTGTTGTATTTTTCATCTTCTATTTACAGCTCTCCTTCAGCAAAAGCCTCCCTTTCTCCCCACCAGAGATGTTCCAGTCAAGAAAATGTTCTTAATCTGATATTAGGAAATTAAACCAGGAAATTCAGAAACTGCTGCTTGAGTTAAGAGCTAAATGATTCCTGCATTATTGTAGTAACTTCAGCCATCATGTTTGTTCAAAAAGAGCCTTCTAACACTTGCGGCTGAAATATCAACTTCTTGAAAAATCCACTTCTTCCATCTGCTGTCTCTTCCTATCCTGCCAAATAACCAGCTCTTACTCTTTGCTGGGCCAGGCAACTGATGCAGGGAGGGAATCCACTGCTTTGAAGACCTGGCGATAGAACCAATTGCATACCCTACCTGCCATGCTCTGTCTTTCCCTGCAAAGCATCATTACCGACAGCCACTACGCTTTTCCAGCTGAATTATCACACTCTTACAACCCCTTCTCCGTAGCCACCATGAGAGGTTTTGGCTAGGTTACTATTGTATCCATTGGCAACGGGGTTAGGCAGAGTTCTAGTGAGCAAAGAAATCTTGGTTAAAATACAAACTGGAACTTGGGACCACGTTCTATTTACAGTAAAGTCTACCCACATTTTATTCACAGAAGAGTAAGATAATTTGAAGGAAGACTTCCACCAAGTACTGTTCTCATCTGGCCGGTGAACAAAAGAACAGATTTCACCAGGCCCAAAACCCGCCCTGTGCCACAACGAGGACAACCCCACATACGCTCTGTGACACAGCGGCTGGCCTGCAGGAGTGGAACACACGCAAACACAACCAAGTGGAACCTACCCCAGTCACTCACGCACTTCCCAGCTAATTCCATCACTTGCTGCTGGTGCGCTTCCTAGGTGCCGACAGTTATCCATATGGAAAGCATCTCAAATTTGCTCATTTGCATTTAACTGTAGCTTTCTTTAAAAAGCCTCTTAGACAGAAGGATAAAGTTACTGGAACAAAAAAAATACGCTTTTTCTATATACAAACCGACAAGATTGTACAATCAGTTAAAAACAGTTTTGAACATTTAATAAAACCTCATCCTAGAAATCCAACTTTCTGCCGCGAGGCTCCCAAACTCTCTTCTTCATCCAAAGTCTTCTGAAGGGCTTTGTGCAATGACTTGCCTACTCTTTTTCCAGTCTGCAATGCAAAGAAAGCAAAAAAATTCTGAGACATATGCTTATTAACAGGAAGACAACTCTCACAGAACACTTACTTTTGACAAATATTCTCCCTTTAATGATTAATATACACCAGCTGGTATAATAAAAATGGTTTTAATTAAGAAAAATAACAGTGGTGGAAGTTTCACTTGCATTTGATTAAGTTCTGGAAAAATGTACATATAAAGGCAGTGCTCCCATTCATCAGAGAAGCATTCCGTGATCATTAACACCACATCTGTGCACTACTGATCACCCAAGAATATAAATTAAATTCACATCAGGCACAGCACACATTCAAATCAGCCAGCACACGCAATATGAAGCGATACGCCAGAGGCCAGGAGACACCTGAGCAGCAAAGCTGCCTGCTAATACCAAGTTCAGTCAACTCTCCTGAATGTGCTCAGAATCAGCAGAGCGAATTTAGACCAGCTCAAGGCCCTGTCATGAGGCCAGAGAAGCCCAAAACGCACACTGACTGCATCACCAAATCAGATCATTCTGGTGTGTAATTCTGCACTGTCCAAGGACCTTAAAGGAGTTAATAGAAAGTTTTCTTGGCAGAAAAATTCCAGCAGTGGAAAACCACCAGGATTAGCTCCAATACCAGCCTCTACTCTTGCCACATACACAACTGTCGTGTGGAAGCTGCAGGACAGGGAAACATTGGGCAATGCTGAAATAAAGATCTTAAGGCAGTGGTGCCTGTTAGAGCTTTCCCAGGGTTTCTCTACATAACCCGATATACCGATTCCATACGGAGATGAAGAGAGCCCACTTGTCCCTAAAGAGCCAAAGACAGATTGTATGCAATAGCATTTACTAGCTCCTGATCTACGCAACGCAGCCTAGGCCTGCTGTACAGCTGACCACAAAGTTCTCTTTCCCCTGCTGATGACAACTGCTGACATCGCGGGCGCACACACCCTGAGGTGAGGTATGTCCCAATCAAAGCGCCAGGTGACAGAATATGGCCCACGGTACCAAAGGAAATCTGAGAAGAGCTTTGATGTGGCGGGGTAGCTGCCAATCCGAGGCACTAGGGCTCATGCTAAAGAAAGGGGAGCACACACAAGAATTGGTGCAGCTCTGCACTGGGATGGTCTGGAGCCCTGAGGGGTGGCACACTTCGCGTGTTCTTCTCCTCAAACATAGGCCAACATCACTCACACCAGGTCAAACGGAATGGGAACTTAGCAGAGCTTTGGTGTTGACAAAACGCACAACACTTGCCATCTTACTCCTGCTTGATTCTCTTACGGACCAGATTATAAACTCAGTAAAAAGAGCCTAATGCTGGCAGCTTCCCAAAACCTTCCCATGAAGCGGCCTTCCTAAGACACATGTCCCAGGAACATCTGCTCTCTACCCGGCAGGGAAAGCTGAACATGCACTCCGACCTGCAGCCAAATCGTTAGCAAACGGAGGTGTCAAGCAAGGGTTATGCAGCTCCTCCACTGGACATTCCCAGGCCTTTTGTTTTTCTTGGCATCCTAAGCAGGCTGCAGAGTTTGAGGCAGCGCCAAGCACATAATCTCTGACCTCTCAGAAAACAACTTGGTTTCTTCTGATGAGCTTTATCCCTCACTCCTTCAAACTGCTCACTCCCCAAGAGGGAAGACTTCTTTCGAAGCACGTGAGAGACAGCACAACTCACTGGGTGATCAGCTGAAGCTTTTAACACCTTGCACCAACAAGTTCACTAAAGCTCTTAAGCAGAGCAGGACAGTCTGACCATTTCCCATGGTGACCTTCCATTCGTATCTCTAATTAGCGTTTAGATGCCTATTACACGATCCCAAGCACGGCCTTTGTGGGTAGGCTAGGCAATCAGAGAATTGTGCAGAAGTTCATTTCCTATTTAGGGCTCAATGTAGAGCAAAACTGGCGATCAAACTAGAGGCTGTGACCAAAGCTTTGGGCAGATACTTTGCATGGAGCCCAGCTTCTACCATGAACCTGCATCTGACTTAAGCACCCATCTCTTTGTAACAGCCCTAGGCCAAAAACCTCAAGTTTTCTGTGGCATATAGTTAGAACTGGATTCAAAATCCATCAAGGAAGACACATCAGATCTCCATAGGAAGTCTAGTTTCTTGAGGATGCCAGATTATAGGTAACACCTCTCTACCCAGATAAGGGGGGTAAGCGACACCTCTGAATGCAGATCAAAAGCCCGGGGGTACCACCAGGATTAGCACTCTGGATTGACATCATGATACGGTGAAGTGCCATATATACTCCGCATGTCATTTCTACTCGAAACCAACTGTTTTCAAACTTGGCTTCAATTTCTGCATTCCTTGCTACAGCCATGCTGAAATTAGGTCTGGATCTCTAGGAAAAAGAGCCAGTTTGAAGCATTTCATTTTCATTTTGACTCCAAGTTCAATATTCATTTCTGTCTCATGCTCAAGGCCAAGCCCAAGCACGAGAACTTATACCGTAAAACAGATTTAAGAAGAGCCTGAAGAAAGCTTTTAAAATGGAATTCTATGGATGTGAACAACCTTCAGATACTAGCATTTTCATAGAGTAGGGGCAAATCACAAACCCAATAAAGGAGCAAAGAGAAACAACAGTGAAATGAGAACAGTAGCTCACCACAAAACAGATGAATTGTGCTAGAAGGGAACACCACGCGCTAGCAATTCAAAGTACCATCTCTACTTCTATAGGGTCTTTACCATGTTAGAAGGTTTGCTCTTTCAGTCTTTAAGGCAAACAATGAGAAGGGGAGGGCACAAGTTCTTTAAAAATACTCTCAAAGTTTATCAACTTAAGCTTTGCAGTCTGACAGCTGTGAAGTTCCTGACTGAAACAAAATGTGAGCACCACACATTTCAAGCATCCCGAAGTTCTAGATAACATCCATTCACGTTAGATTCTGTTTGCAAGGAACTGCCTGTGACATTCAGCAAGTCCCTTGTGCACCTAATAAAAGCATCAAGATCTCTGCTCTTCAAGTCCTTACTGCAGCTTTTCATATACCCAAGTTCCAGTTCATCCAGTATCACCCAAGACAGTAACTGCTCAAAATTCCTTACCTCCATCATTTCAAAAATAGTCTCAGGATCCAGGCTCCCTTTCCCCAGTTTCTTCATAGAAGTGAGGTTGCCTTTACTGGTCACAGAAACAAGCAGGCTGGCCAAAGAACAGGCTTCTTCCTGACGGGTGGCATCCACCACATGCCGGTATCCAATCTACAAGTTAGTGACAAAAGGGCATATTAGTGACAAAAGGGGGTATCTGCACTCATCTAAGCACTTTATGAAGATGTTAAACTCTGAGTGGTAGCTCTGTTCGTCATCAACAGCCCCCATCCTAATACCACATGGCCTCTGGCACTGGTCACAGACTGACTTGACAGCACAGTACTTAAACAGCCTCTGACCCCAAACGGTGCGCGGATTCGTAACAGAGGTGAGATTAGCACGTCACTATTTTATAGTGTTTTCCTCTCCGATCATCCTTTCATCTCTATGAAACTACATATTCTCCTTTCTCCCCCACGAGCCTGAGGTGAGCCCTCACTTCCGTGACGACCTTTCTACAATTTATGCGACTTCCTTAAAAGAAGCGTCGGACAAACCTTCAGGTAACGGAGCAAATCACTAGCTCCTGCAACGGAAAATGCAGCATCCAGCAAATGAACTGTGTTAGCTGTGTGCTCCATATGGAAGAGGAAAACCTGTTTGAAAGTATCGCACCCATGAAAACGGGGTTCTGTTCCCAGCAACACATACTTGTCGTGTAACCGCCGATCACACAACCTCTGCGCCTCCCCACAACGACCATCTGTTTAACACCCTCAAGTACCTGCTGCTCTGGATGTTGAGCCAGGAGTCGACTAAAAAGAATAAACAACTCCTCTGCATGCAAGAAGATGCATTTTAAGAATGCATCAAGTAGAAACCTGCAAGTCAGAAGTGGGAAAAAACCTCTTATTCAGTCAAAATCCTTTTTAATTAGGAGGCCGAAGATGAACAAATATATACAGGGCGGACCGTTTCTGTAGCACATTTTATCTCTAGGGAAATATAAATGGCAAGTGAAGTTAACAGAAACAGAAATCTCAAGGCAGAGGGTGAGAAATCTGTCAGGCTTACTCTGCTTAGCGTGACGATGCAGGGCACATTATCCACATTAAGTCGAATACAATCATAAGGGTCATCAGACAGCTCGATCTCTTTAGTGCCTTCTTCATCCTCCAGAACACGCACTTTGGGTATTCTGTGGAAGCAAAAGGTGCAAAATCATTGCCAGACAGCTGTCGTACAGTCTCGACTCCAGGAAGTGCCCTTTCTTCTAAATGAGGCTAAATGTTTAGAAAAAAGATCCAGAACTTTATCAAAGTATTAACAACTCACCCACTGACACCAGGAAGAAAACACTGTGGGAAGTGTGGGAAGATATTTAGGATAACATCATTATATTCACATCATGTAAACTGTTAAGACTTTGAACTGGTTTTCACACTAATACATGGGGAGGGATTCTTTTGGAATTTGCACAAATCAGTTCTGAGCAATTCTTTGTACGTCTGCCTGGAAGTACAGGAGAGAAATTACCAAGACTGAATTCTTTCGCACTGTGGTTCCCAACCTTGCAGACAACGGTAACGCTGGCAGAATTGCAGCAGTCCCATTACTTGGCAAAGCTGAGGCATCAGTAGCAAATACAAGTAGCAAAGCTTTCTGGAAAGAATGACATTAAGGAGTCTTGGGGTAAAGGGAAAAGACGACATTAGTAAAATCCTTTCTCTTTAGCAAGATGGGAAGATTGGGAAGATACTCTCATTCTTTAATCAGCCAGAGGACTCTACTGTTCCAAGGACAGAACACTTAAAACACTTCCAGGGATGGGGCATCCACAGCTTCTCTGGGCAACCTGTTCCAGTGCCTCATCAACACCCTCTCCGGGAAGAATTTTTTCCTTCTATCTAATCTAAATCTGCACTCTTTCAATTTAAAGTACTGACTGAGAGCCTTTGCTTTACTGGCCAGCAAGACCCCCACACAGCTCAATCCTACTACTCTCACTTTTACACATTTGCACTTGAAAACATGAACTACTTCAAGACTCCCTAGAAAGCTGACTTAGTAACCACAATCTGGTTTTCTATTAGTACTTTTCAGTAGCGTTGTTTTATAACTGGACTCTGGAGATTACATTCTTTTATGCATTCTGTACCAAATCTCTTTTAAAAGAGGAGGAGATAGGGAGTGATTTAGTGAACGCCTACGCAAAGTGGTTTTTGTTGTTCCCTGGAAAAGTATTTTAGTTATTTGTGGCTAAGAGTCCTAGAGGCAAGCACTTCACAACAGCTAACCCTGCTCGGTCAGAACAAACTCCCTACAAGAACACTGGCCTGAGCTGAGCTAAAACTAAAACTTTCAGTAAGCAGAACAACTGCGATGCGTCCTTTTTCCTGAAATGCTTTGGAACTCATTGGAAATGCATCAAACCTACTTTCAAGTTGAAAACAATCCATTAGATATTGATGGGATAAAGTCACAAGGTGACTAACCCTCATGCCACCCAGGACAATGGACAACAGTGGACAGCTGGTTAACACAAGCATCGCAGTCGCATAGAAAATGGGTATATACACACGAAAACCAGGCAAAGCGAGCGCAGCACAAAGCATTTCCAGAGAACTGGAGGATTTCCTCTCCCGGCTTGTGAGATTTACCTTAAGAATTGGCTGTTTATTTTGCAATTTTTATTTTTCTATTTTGAGTCCCGCAACTAATGAGGGCAGAAATCTGTACGGCAGGACTTAGTCACGTAAGGAACGATGCTCTTTTCTGTGCCCTGCAGACCCAGATTTCCCAACTGCAGAACCAGTTCTACCCTTGCGGGCACGCATCGCTTCTGCCTCTAGCGTGCTGCCCAGCAATAAACCACATCATCTGCCAGGACACTGCGTTAAGAACTCGGTAGCTTCTGTGACTTGCCTACTTTCTGCCACCTCAGTTGCAAGCAGGAACATTCCACAGGATCCGGTTTACTGCTAAGTCCTGACACGGTAGCTACTTGCACATTGTGCAATATCTACCTCCACCATGGATAAATCCGGCCTTAAGCACCTTGGAGTCGCAGTTAAGCAGAAAGTTTGATATCTGCTATCTTTTGCATATGATCTTGATACAGTTTTTAGAACACTATGAACAATACCAAATTCTGAGGAGTAAATATTTCCCCTAAAAGAGTCATATTGTAATTGCTCCATGCCTGAAGGGGATGAGTCAGGTCAGACTTACAAAGGATTTAAATCCTGTAATTATTGTGCAACGTTCCTTAAGTCTGATTTACTTAGCCCTAAAGAAAAATGTGTCTGTAGGTATTATAATATATTATAATATAGATAACCTTTCTCTAAGTGTTTTTATAATGACGAAGCTGACATTTTCAAATGCTTATCTGAGTATCTAAAAATTTGTAGCTTCAAAGAAAATACAGCAGCTTGAAGTCCCCGCTCTTGGTTCCATGGCTGCAGCCAAGGCTGACCAAGATCTGAAAACACTTATAACAAAAACCTGGTTGTAAACAGATTATGAAAGACAAGTAAGACTCAAGGAGGGGCACAGATGTCAAGCAAAGTTCAGGACACTTAATCTGAAGTGATCTTCAAACTGCCATCTTGTCTTGTTTGGACAATAATATTTTACGGAGATTGGGCAGCTGCTCTAAACAACCTTGTGTCAATCCAAAGAAAATTTAGTAGGTACCAAGGGAAAGGGAGAGGAACAGTGAATGAGGACAATGGGTTTTCACTTGGAATTTCATCTCCTGACTTTCTGAGCTCGCAGGAGATTAGACATACTAGCATTCCCTGCCCAAAGCAATAGACAGGATTTTCAGAGATCAAAACCCAACAGGCTCGGCATTATGTCATACTGTACCACATTTTGATTTGAAATCTGACATCCACATGACCGTGGATGCTTGCCCACAGACTAAAGATAATATGGAGGGTGCAGAAGAATAAAAACAAAGCAGAATCATGAAAACAATTATACCCTGCATGTCACCCATGTTCCCAAAGCAACAGATTTTCTTTCATTTATTAATTTATCTAAGTTACTTTTTATATTATCTCTCTTCATTCAGAACTAGGATTCTGGTTGAAATAAGAAAAAAAAAAAAAGACCTAGTTATCTTCTAAATAAAGTACGTGCCTCGGATCTGCAAAACAACTCACACGGGAGCAACTGTTTAACTATGACTTTTGCATCCTGGAAGCTCACGCACAGGGATGCAGGCATTTCTTCCCTTTTCTAGTGTACTGTCGACTCTTTGTCAGCCATTACATTTGCGACAGTATTTCTTCATGCTACAAAAACAATCTACTGTTAAAAGTTACTGTTGAGAACTTGATTAACATGGGAGATTTCTCACCAATATACACAAGTTGTAATCTCAGACGGGTTCTTCCCTTACCCCTTTTAAAGTGTTTATAACCTGATAAACTGCCTGTCATCAAAACCATATTTTCCTCTTCTTGCACGTACTTTTTCAGCTCTAGTATTGTGCACTGATTCCCTGATGAATAAGCCAGAACTATACCTGTAACTTTAGCAGATGTCTAACTTACATCTGAAAGACAATTTGAGATCCCCCTTTAAAACATTTATGCCTCTAAAAGTCTAACTTTTGGACCTCTTACAGCTACTTTTGCTACCTAAGTTTTTTAGCAAAGCCATTCACTAGTTTCTTTCTCAAGGGTGCTACAAAACTCTCTTCTCCCTTTCATCTATAGATAAAGATGATAAAGGCATTAGAAAAAATATTATTGAATGTTATCATTAAAGCACACTCAGAGCACTTGCATCATTCATTCTACTACACTTTGTTCTTCCATTCCTCGAATTAAAATGCATTAAAAATTCTTTTAAAGACTTGCCCCTCCCCACTATCTCTCACCACTGTATTTTCCTCCTAGTTTTAAAAAGAAATCTAGGATAACAGTTAATGAGAAAGAACAACAGAAGTGGTAGATCAGGGCTAGTTACAAATCAGTAGTCACACTGACAGAGGGCTTCATATTAGAAGCATCACATATCAATAAATACTTCTTACTTTAAACCCACAAGGTATCAACACAACGGCCTCCAACTATCTGCAACAAAACAATATGGTCAAGAGCCATAAAAAACGCTCAGCTCACAGACAGTACTTCTTTTCCATTTCCCATGCCACTTCCACTCACACGAAATGAGATCTGTGCTTTACCTTGTGTTAAAGAGAGCTGCTTTCACTGCGATAGAGACTGCATCAAAGAGGTTCCCACCACATTCCAATAACTGGGGAGGAAAAAGAAGAATCTTTTTTAAAAGAAAATCAGTCTAGCGCCTTTAAACCAAGCTTTGTTTTACTTAAACCTACTCAAAAAGGTACAAAATTAGGAACCAGAACATATTTTTAAAAAACAAAGTTGTCTTTAAAGCCTATCTATGAAAAGAAACAACAGATAGGAAATAAAAATTTCAGCTAACTGTATTATACATACAAAATAGAAGAGTTAACACACTTTGTAATAAAATCAACGATAAAATTTAATAATAGAAGCTGAAATGAAACTACCGCTGTTCTTACGGTTCTTGTGCTAAGGCTGTGAACTATGACCATAACACTTTCTATTAAGTCACCACATTCATTCTTTAACGTTAAATCAAGCCAATCCATTTTCTACCCTTTATTTCAAAGGGGAGTCTTTTTTAAGTATCAGCTGGACAAACCCAACTGGCAGAATTGTTTTCAAAAAAGCAACACAAATTTCACACCAGAACACAGTACGAAAAGCTAGCTATCGAAGGCAGAGTTATAAAGGCACATCGCGAGTTATTCTCTATTCTTTATGGAAAAGGAAACATCAGCAGGTTTGTCTGGTAGCTGGAAAAGATCTAGGGAAACCCTGATGTCAAAGTCTACTTGCTGGTAACACTACCATTTGAATGACATTGTGTGGAGGGAGGCTAGCTTAGCTTCTTCCCATGAACATCAGGAGAAGAACAAAGAGAAGAGCACTGCACACTAGATAACACGGCAGGGCTCCCGTGACCACTAACACCTTCTGTAGGCTGACAGACAACGCAGAGACGTATTGGGCCACAGCCTAGTGTCAGTTCTCTGACAAGCTCTGCTCTCAGCTGCCAGCACTGTTCTGCGAACACACACACACCCCAGGAAGCATCTAAAACTACTGCAGCGAGAACCTACGGATGCTTCTCCATCACATCAATCGATGCTGCACGACGAGAGCCAAACAAGTTTTGCAACACCGACTGCATTGATTGCTCTTCAAAATCTATTTAAGAATGAGATGAACTCCTGCACTGGGAGCAAATCATAAATCAGGTATTCTGGAAAGACAGTTTGTTTTTATGAAGACAGACTGAACTGTGTAAAAAGAATGACAAAAAGTTGGGATAGAAAGCTAAATACGAAAGTGATCAGATTATTTGTTGGCAAACAGCTGCTGGATACAGAGAGGTTAACGTGTCACTTTCAGTCACTATTGGATTTTACTGGGTAACACAATAAGCCCCACATTATCTTTCTTACTGAGACACAATAATGGGACGTGCCCGTACTGCTGCTAGGCTTATGTTCAGGCTGCTATTCCAAAGCCTGATATGTATTACAGCAGCACCTACAGGCCAGGAACCCAGCCTGAGTCAAGGATGCTACGGCAATTCCTCCAAAAAGAAATGAACAGTCTCCTCAGCTGCAGCACCTTGTACTGAGATTCACCCCATCTCATCTTATTTTAAGGACTAAGAAAGTCTGCACAACTGTGAGTTGTGGGAAGCAAAGGAATCTTCAGAAAAGACTGCTTTTAATTTACTGATAGGCAAATGAAAGAGTTATCGGGGGGGGGAGGAAAAAAAAAAAAAAAGAGAAAAAATTCTAGACCTTGCCTTATTCAACAACGTTTTTCATAGAATCGCAGAACGGTTTGGGTTGGAAGGGACCTTACAGACCATCCAGTTCCAACTCCCCTGCCATGGGCAGGGACACCTTCCACTAGACCAGGTTGCTCAAAGCCTCATCCAGCCTGGCCTTGAACACTTCCAGGGATGGGGCATCCACAGCTTCTCTGGGCAACCTGTGCCAGTGCCTCACCACCCTCTCCGGGAAGAACTTTTTCCTGATACCTAATCTAAACCTCCTCACTTCCAATTTAAACCTGTTACCCCTTGTCCTGTCACTACGGGCCCTTGTAAAAAGTCCCCCCCAGCTTCCTTGTAGCCCCTTCAGGCACTGGAAGGTGCTATAAGGTCTCCCCGGAGCCTGCTCTTCTCCAGGCTGAACAAGCCCAACTCTCTCAGCCTGTCCCCATAGCAGAGGGGCTCCAGCCCTCGGAGCATCTTCATGGCCTCCTCTGGACTCACTCCAACTGGTCCCTGTCCTTCTGTTGAGGACCCCAGAGCTGGACACAGCATTCCAGGTGGGGTCTCACAAGAGCAGAGTAGAGGGGCAGAATCCCCTCCCTCGACCTGCTGGCCACAATTCTCCTGATACAGCCCAGGATACAGTTGGCTTTCTGGGCTGCCAGCGCACACTGCCGGCTCAAACTAGGGAAGAATAGAAGAGGTGAGGAAACCCTCCGAGGGGTGCTCAGCAGTGAACTGCTAAAATTTCAACAGAACACACTGCACCCTCCCCAACACACAACATCCTGTGGTTGGACAGGGAATGAAAAGCGATTGCACACCGATTCTCCTTGCTCAGCACGGCAGAAGGATGGAGCAAATTATGTGAAGAAGGCTATAGACGTATCAAAACCACCCTCACACACATCTAAAAGCTTATTTCTGACATCAGTGACACAGAAGGGGAGATTTAGGGAAACACAGAAAGGGTGACAAGAGGCTCATAGTTTTGCAGGACTTCGTATCTCCACATTCACGAGCTACTCTTTGGAAGGGGCATGCCTTCTAGTATTAAGAAAGTATGTGTGTATTTTGAAAGGTCAAGGAATATATTCTTGACCTTTGACACATATCTGTCTGTGTCCATATGTCTGCATCTTTTTGGTGTGTATAGTTGAAGTTATTTTCTCTCCGTTCTGACTGTACACAATCATAGCACCTCCCAAGTACCCACAGCACTAGAAAATATTTGAGATGTTTTTAGTCGATAAGTTGCATAACTATGGAAAATACACTGTTTTCTCTTTTAAGGTTGTGTATCTCAAATTCTGTTTGTGCCCAGGAGCTGGATAGAGATGCTTCGATCAAGCGTGCATGGCTACATTACACAGCAATGGAGCATCTCCGGGTTCATAACATTCCTTCTGGGTTTTCTGTCTTGCAGAACAAGAGACTTGAAAACAAGCACCTTCCCACCTGACCATGATGGTCCAGTATTTTCAGGCTTACAACAGATTTAAGGCTTATTTTCCCTCCGACTTAACTATGTCACACAAACACCACTGTGAACAATTTCCAGGAATTCTGAAGGAAAATACAATCTGAAGAACTCTCGATATGCACTGTTACTATATTTATAGTCTGCCTGCCTCAAATGATGAGCCACATGACTTGTACCTGACATTAGCTCAAGTGTCACACTTCCACCACAGGCTATTAAAACAGAATTCTATAGGCATGGTTCAGCAAGGGCAGCTTCAGGAAAATCTGTAGGTATCAAGCACATACATTAAACTATCACATGTGATACACGTCTTCTATTTAGAAAAGGAAATATTACAAATACCTCAAAAATGTGGAAATACAGAGGCCTGGAGTGAGGCAAAAAAAGGGGGTGAGGGGGGGACAGGGGACAGAGTAAGAGGCAAATGTTAACAGTATCATGTTCTAATGGCTCACACAGAAAATGCCTGCAGAATAATATGACATTGAAAAGACTCCTCAAGTTTACAGTCTTAATAATGAACCTACAACAGATTCTTTACTGGCACTGCAAACAAAATGTAAAATTCATCACATAACCTAGGTCCTGACATTCGTAATTCTGATCCAAACAGCAGCATAAAAATACCAAAGCTGGTTCTCGCTGTAGCTGTGGAAAAACAGCAAATTTGTCCAGGAAGAATCAACTAGTAACCAGCTATGCCTCATACAAAAGCTATATTGAACCACTTCCACAGCAGTCAGCTTTATAAAAATCTTTGTTTATGCAGTGTTTATGCAATGTTAAGTAGTACATTGCTTAAATAAGCACAGCATTTAATATTCTGTACCTCTGCTTGTAATTACCTAGGAACTAAAGGCCCCACTGTGGTTTCTCAGCACAAACACTTCATTCTCTATTAAACTATGCCAAGCTCCAACGAGCTGGTGAGTAGGACTGTTAAAGCACTCACATTTGATCATTCTGTATGCGGACTAAGTCACAGTATGTACCATATCTACTGTAATTGGGCTACCGCTACTGCTTTTTAAACACCTAGTACACTAATTTTCCCATTTATTTAGGTCTTAATCTAAATGCTCCTGTTTTGTTTAACAGGACCCTGTATTTAATTTTTCATGAACATTTTGCAAATCATTTCATTGACATTAATGGATTCCTGTGAGTAAGAACCTTCAACGTATTTTCAGTTAGAAATTTGACAAACAGAAACTCAAATTTGGACCGATAAGAACTAGAAATAATGCTCAGGAGAGGCAGAGTTGCAGACTTCTATTAAATTCCCAGGACAGAGCACTTTAAATACAGCATAGTTTGGGAACTGAGCTGCTTGCATGCACAAGATTTAGAGTCATAAAATTCAGTTTCCACTTCTTAATGGGAACAAATAACTCAGTTTCTCTTCTACATTGAATACAGACACTTTAATCAGAAAGTGCCTAGGCCAAACATAACTTTTGCCAGAAAAGTTTCTATTTAACTTTACCGAATTAGTATTGATAACACTGCAAAGACAGGACAGACAGTTACATACATCCTTGCTAACTTACATTCATTAGAACGATACATTTGCTGTTATATCTAGCTGGGGAAAAAAGCTCAGCCTTCTTTAATGGCAATTTCCTTGCTAGCATAAGATAATGGATTTTTCTCTGGGACAGCGTTGGAGTATTCAGTGTTTTATTAGCTCTGCAGTGGAGCAGCGGCACCGAGTAGAAAAAGAGCAAGCTGGAAGTAGCAATTAACTATTATAGGCAGATTCACAAGAAAGTGGCCACCCATGTGAAGCACTGTATCACATTCTAAGAAGCCTTTTTTTTATATGGAAATGCACCTGGTTACGCTAAGACAGCCAGTGCCTTGAGAAACCTCCTTGAATCTTAGTTTTCATTTCCTTACTTACCAATATATCAACATAGAGAACCCAGCAGTGGTCTCTGGGATTAATACAAAGTGATTTCAAGTCTACACTGCTCTCGCTGCTAAATACTCTGTAGAGTGTATTTGCTATCTCTGCGCCAAGTTCTTCTCCTCCCCGGCCTTCAAGTTCAGGTATAGCGTTTGCAGAACTAGATAAAGAAAGAAAAAAATACATTCACTTCTGAAGCAGTCAATACCCAAAGAATATTCCTTAAATATAAAGCGTTAGAAATACCTAAGGATTTATTTGTACAACAATAAGCATCCTATCTGTAAAGAAATTATTTCCATTTTGCATAAGAAAGTGTTCTGATGCAGATAATACACCTACATTTTGCTACAAACTCCGATACTAATTAAATTCCACTACTATCTTCAGTTCCCAAGTTACAAGATGGTGAATTCTCTCAGGGATTATTTCTTAAGCACTCTCATCTTCTATCACCTCAACCCTTTCAAAAAAGCGGGAGAAAGCTGCACTAAGTTCAGAACAGCTAACAAGACAGGCTGTTAGAGCTGAATGTTAAATTAATAAGAGAAGAGAGTGGCTAAGAAGAGAAAGACAGTTGACAAATAGAATACGCTCTTCTTTGTAAAGTGACACGAGTGCCTGACCTTAATTGGTAATTTCTTTACTGAGCTTACTCTCCACTATCAAGCCACTTACAGACAGCAGCTCATTATTTTCAGCAACTGCAGCCTGTGGAGAGCAGCAACTAAAGAACATTTCTTCCAGAAGCATCTGACAAAAGCGCGTGGTCTTCCCTTCCCCGATTCCAACATAACAAACTTTGTTTATGAGCAGGCATGCAGGAAAGTCCTTGGGTGCTGAGGCCTTGTATGCAGCTAAGAACAACATTCTAACAATAAAAGAAAACCGGTCTACAAAAAGACCCCACAACCCCAAACAAACAAACAAAAGCCCCACCTACAAGTCACAATGAAAGAGAGCAGAAATCTCCAAAGATGCGCATACAGCAAAATAACAAACGGCGTATTCTGAACAAAACCTCTGATTTACAGAGAGGGCAAGAGCATTCTCAAGCAGGGGACCTGTGGCACACACTGAGCAGCTTGCTTTTAAATAAACTGGTCAGCACTCCCCCAGATTAATTTCTCATTACAGAGCACAGGAAAGGATGTGGTTCCACAGAGGCAGTTTCAGTATGTACAAAATCTACAATAGCAAAGCCTCATATTCTCCTGACTGGGCACATGCCAGTGCCAATTTCTCATGTATGTTTTGTGTTCCTATGATGATAACAAACTCTCAGCTCTTCCAACAGGAATACAAACATGCTGCAGAAACCCAAGTCTTGTTTCACCTTTAAAAAACGACCAACTAAAGATCCACATTAGCTCGGCATGACTTAAACCATCAAGTGAGCTGTATCAAGCAGACTGCAGACTATAAGCTACATGTGGTTACCTATTCTTATTCTTACCTGTAAGAATTACAGTAATTCTCCCAACCTGTTCTTTTGCAGAACTGATGGAAACTCAGAATGCCAGGAAAAGCTACTGGATTCTATAGAATTTATTTGCTGCTTTTAGAAACAGACAGCACTACACATGCTTTAAAAAAATAAATTACTGCCGATCAAGCACTGACACATGCTTCTAGACTACTTCTGCCACAGGAATAAGCACTGCAAGTGTGACACACATTATTCACAATCATGTTAATGTTAGACATCAACTTCATAGGATAGGACCATATCCAAAAATAATTTAATCGTGGAAATATGCTGTAATAACTGTATGGTAAATACTGCCACCTAATGCTTACAGACTATGGCAGTAATTCACACTGGGTAAAATTTGAAAAGGGGTTGTCTAGCACACTAGTAAGAGAAAATGCCAAAAAGCTTGGTTTACGGAGCACAGAAAGAATTTAGTAGTGGCCAGGTGGAGCACAAAATTTCTACTCCCAAACAGAATGTAATTTTAAAGACTTTCAATACTACTTCAGTGTCACATTGCATAACAATCAAGACTCCTCCCAAAGCATAAAGATGCTCCTACCACAGACCTCTACTGAATTTCAAAACCCCTGCTGTTACTAGTCAAAGCCTTTTTCTCACAGTAGTTAAGTACTCCTTCCCACCCATTGCTCAGGCCATTAATACACTATAATCGACAATGTAAACACTTGTAAGAGAGAAAACCATTAACAAAACAAAAGCTTACAGCGCTAAGCTTCCTTACACAGAGGGCTTCCCTTAAGGCCGTGTTTACTTCAGGCTACCAATAACAGATTTCTGTTCTTGCACCAAACACAATCACTTAAAACAAGAAGGCAGATTCATTGTTTTAGAACCAGCAGTAAGTTAACCACCTCACTAATACTCCACTCTTGCAGAAAGCAGACAGAAGACATCCCATTCATGACACACCTAGACTGCCAAGGCAGTCCCAGAAATGGATAGACCTGAATTCAGGTCCAGATGCTACTGTGTTAACATGATTACAATGGCATTCAAGCTCATGACCCTACGAAGAACTGGGATAACAAGGGTCTGGATTTAGTCCAGTCAAACTGGTAACTCTACCAACACGGATTTACTGATTCAGGTCTACGCCTGGTCAGGCACTGTCACCACACTTCCCATCCAAAAGAACACCTGTTCGTACGGTTTGGAAACGTTTTACTCAACCATCAGATGGCGTTTCTCTCTGAAAACTGAGCTCAGTGCCATCCAGTATACACAGTTCATCTTTAACGGAGGAAGCACCCCAAAAAAAGAAAGAAGTAAATGCAAAGAACAGCTGCCATGATAATGGGTTTGTGGTAGGGGAGAGAGGGGGAGGAAAGGTTTCTTTCTGAAGTCACCATTTAAGTGATACCTTCAGTCACTGCCGTGAAATTTCTTTTAAGTTAGTATTTTCTAAAAATACTAACAAATGTTTGTTAACTTAATGTTTGTTAATTAGTTTGTAACTGATGTTCACAAAACACAATGGAACAATATCTGAGGATCACCTAACACCACGCTGATGTGGCTGTTCTGCCATACTGTCAGAATGAAGAGAAAAGGAATTCTGGGGCAGAGAATTATATACAGGATCCAGCAAGTGATTATTTGCAGTAGTACAAGAAACCATGAAAGTTTCAGGAAATAAGCATTTTTAGATAGCAAACACTGCAGCCTGAGTTTTTATTATTAAACAATATCAAAGCCACGTAGAACATCCAGGAACTTCACCAGGAAATGCAGCGTATCAAACTACGCTCAGTTAGCACCACCCAGTGGCAGCCTGGAAAAGCATCAGAGTACTGACAGCATCTCACTTCCCTTTACAGAGAACATGCTGCCTCCACTTCACATTTTGTCTTCTGGATCTTTCCAAAGGCTGGAGGTGACCTTTCCCTGGCAGCACAAGCATGCAAGAAATGACTACCCTTCTCTAAAATGTAGGCTTTTGGTCTGTGTTGTCACAGGAAGTCAGGATTACCTGTTTCTAGAACTGACGAGATCCATCTTGCACAATATTGATGCACATCTCCCTCTCATCTTCTTATGAAGCAGAGATTAACAGTTAGAAAATACAACCTAACATTAAATTAATGAAGTTTCTCTAACATTTATTTACATATGAAAGAAGTGTCATGAACTTCAACATCCCACAGACCACTTGTTTTAGTAAAGAAATGTCCCTGCTCTCAAGCGACTTTCTTCATATGGAAACCACCAGAACAAAGCGGCTACTATTTAGGCTATTTCATACATGAGTTTTATAAAGCAGTCGAGCTCAGACCCCCTCTGACAGCAAGACCACGTTTGAGAAGATCATCTTCCTGCCTGATATTTTTTGAACAGTAATCACAGACAAACCATTAGTTCATAGGTGAGTCCTTCCCTCTACAAATCTTGTTTCCACAGTTAACTAGTACATCGTGATGTACAGAGGCAGTCTGAGATGAGGCTGCATAATGTGAGGGAGACACAAACGTTAAGGCAGATACAGCCAGCTAGGTCAGAAGATTATCAGATACCCACTCAGCAGCTCTCATACCTTAGCTTTACTCACTGTATATTGTTTTAATGTCACCATAGCAACTGTGTTTGGTTTTAATAATAATAAAAAGAAAGGTCACGTGCAAAACAGTCACCCTGACAATGCCAAGGCCTTTATGAGAGGTTCCCAAAGCACATTATTTCATAAAGAACAGTTTTAGGAAGTCTGCAAGACACGGATACTGCAGTTTCAGACAGCAGACAGACCAGAATAACACTGAGATGTCACTATGCTATCTCAGAGCAACCTGAAAACAAGAGCTCTCAGTTTTCCTCTAGCTTTCTTCATAGCTCAAACACTCTGAAGACAGTAAGGCTAAACAACAGTCCACTTGTAGCACAAAGCCAAGGAATATGATGAAAAACAAACACTATCTTAGTTAACGCAATACTAATTAACCCATCAATACGGTAACTCAGTTTTCTAATCATCTTTTGCAAGTGATGTTCACAGTGAGGGGGTTTTTTGTTTTTTACAGATATGAGCTGTACAAAACATACTTCAAATCTTCCCCACTGCTTTCACAGACAAAGTGAGCAAACCTTTAAGTACAGTTAAAGTACAGTCTGTATCAGTTGATTCTTTTCTTCCAAAATATTTAATTTTTGAAAGAGATTTTCTCTATCATTGTAAAAAAGACAACTGAAATTGTAGTCATGAAGTCATGTTAAATACATGTGTAATTGAATCATTACTCTTTTCCAGCTGCAGTGCTGTGCAATTTGGGACTGCATGCATTCTTTAACTCCTATTGTTTTGCTTATTTTGGGTCTGCAGAGCCAGCAGAAAGTTTCTGGACATGCACCACTACTGAAACAGTAAAATAACTTGTTTCTGTTACTCAGACCCTTACAGGAGGTTAGTGGAATGAAGGTATAAACTTCAGAAGAATGGTAAGATTAGTCATTTGTTCCAAATATTAGATTTATTTCCTTCTCTTCTAGTATACTAACCAGTCAACAAAGAATTCCAGGTAACCTTCATCTGGTTTCTCTAACTTCGGTGTTCCCATTTCAGCTTTCACACCTACCAAGATATCAGTGTGTCCCTGTCAAAACACAAACATATCACACAACTGGAATTACAGTCACAGAGGAAGCTGTTTAATTTAAATGCTTACAGTAAGTTGACATTTCTACCTTTCAGTTATCTGCACGTTCTGTCAGAGCAAACAACATTAGTGGTTTTTTTTTTTTAAAAGAAGACAGGCTTTAGAAGGACACCATTAAGCCTAAGAAGATTCTTCAAATAATTATCATACCTATTACTTTAGGTTAAAAAGGCACTCTTCAGGTCTACGGCTTCTATCAATTTGGTTCTGCAAACAGGTACTTCTACAGAACCCTTATAATACTGCACAGCATATTTATCTTCTTCACAGTCAACACATTCCAGAAGTAATTTTGCTTCACTCTGAAGGAACAGAATTACTGTTTTCCAGACATTAGGCACAACAGCGATTTCAGTTTTCAAGAAACATTAGATTCGTTTGGATTGAAGGCTGTCCAGGTGCTTCCCAGTAAATCTAACTCAAGCAGGTTAAGGCAGCCTGAATGAATTATGTAACCCGTCACTATTTCCTTCACCCAGTTCCAATCAGTGCTATGCACACAAAAACCCACCTGCAAATAGCGGCAACTTCTCTTAAAACTCATCAAATAAACCAAAAATTTCATCAGCAAGGTACACAATCCCAAAGAAATTTACCCACCAGCTTTACTCTTGCAGACCCACTTGTGTTTGACACAACATCTGTTTCTACTTCCGCACATCTGTAGTCCTCACAGCCACGACCGTCTACGCGAAGGTCCTCCTAAGTACGACAATCAACACACTGTGCTTAAGAGAATCAATAATGAGAAGTAAGAAAAAAAAAGTGAAATAAAGAATCTTTGGGTTTAAGGTTTCCTTTTCCTATGCCAAACACAGCAGTAAAAAGGACATAAAAGCAACAGCTCGTAATTTCATCACTTACTTTCACTTAAGAGTACAACAGAACAAACTGTACTTTTCCATATACCTAGAGCTTGCAATAACCTCTCTGCAGGCAGGCGTGAACTCCTACACTAAGTCCCTCTAACTCCAAAAGAAAGCTTCAGACTGCAAAAGTGTAAAGGTCTCAGCTTTAAAAGGTACTTTACCTAACAGAACTCGGGTCTTTCTTGGGATACTCAAGTTCTGTACTTTTACATATCTAATCAGGACCCAGCAGACAAAAATAATCCACCAGCCTTACAAATGCCTGTTTGCATTTCAGAAATGATATTATGCACCCTCAGATGCTATACAGCTCATCCCCATAAAAGTAGTTTTCTCTGCAGAAAGTAGATTCCTGTTATCTCTGGCATTTCTTCCCACGCCTCCTTCACTCTTCCTCCTCGGTCCACACACCGTTCCTCAGCTTAGTGACAGACTAAAACTAGGCAATGTCGAAAACTTGAGAAAGAGCAAAAGAAGACAGGGGAAAAAAGGGAAGACCGGGAATAAAAAAAACCAAATCCACGTCCTGTCGTCAGCCTGGTTCCTGGTCTGATACTCTGACCTCAGTGTGCCTGGATGATCATTACCCCAGGGATTTCCCCCAGATACCATGGGAAAGCTCCTCCCACCTCCCCAGCACACGCTGTAACTCGTTCCTACCCCACATCTGCTCACCAGGAGCACGCCCGGAAGGGCCCTGCCCCACGCCTCACGGGGTAACGCTG
>NW_010233546.1:0-924 GCF_000690775.1 Eurypyga helias
AGACACACACAGCTCTGCGCCGAGGCAGATGGTACAGCAAGAGCCAGGGCCAGAGCTCCCAGCACGGCCAGCGCCAGCACGCAGACCGGACGGGGTGCGCACCGCTTGCCTGCGGGAGCGGAAAGCCACTCGGGCTGAGGACAGCCCTGTCCCACCGCCCGCACACCCCCGCCACCCCCACAACGAGATGCCCAGCCAACAAGAGAGAGACCCCAGGGACCGGGCTGCCAGGCGGATGGAGACGTGGGGGGGGGCTGCGACAGACCACCCCATGGGCACTGAGCAGAAGACGAGGCTGGAAGAAGCCTCACACATACCAGCCCCAGGCCTCCTGGGCTGACACTGCCACAGGGACACTGTCCCCTCCCTACAGCCCACAGGGATGTCCCCGCACTCACCCAGCTCTCTCACGCGTGTCCTTCCGTCTGTGTGCCCACGCACCTCTGGGTAGGGCTGTGCCCCCCGTCCAAGGCAACCAGGGCCTTCTCCACATGCACCAGCAGAATCCATTCTCCTCCCCCTGTCCCAAGGGAAACTGAGATGTGGAATCTCTTTCCTTGCCACAAGCAGGATCTTCCAGCCCAGGAATCAATATTGATGGCCGAGACCGGTACCGGACGGGCTCGGATACAGCTTTACCAGCACGACTGCCGTCGGGATGGCGGGGGGTGGCAGAGAACACGACAGCCACGCAGTAGCTCCGGGGACCGAACAGCCTGGCAGCTCTCACGCTTCATCGGAAGTATCAGCCGTGACCCCGCGGGCACAGCCAGGCTCAGCACAGCCACGTCGGCGCAGTCCTGCCCCGTCTCCGCTCCTCCGGGGACACTGCAGCCAGGCCCAGCGCCGAGCCAGCACCTGGAACACAAACGCAGCCTCAGGGACCGGCACTGGAGCTGCAGCAGAGCCAGCCCCCTCCCCACC